>NW_028274820.1:43327410-43630440 GCF_037043125.1 Eumetopias jubatus | reverse complement strand
ATTTACAACTTTAAATTGTTTATTATTTTTTACTTGGAATGTTTCAAATACCTGTAACTTTTGCTCAGTTTCAGGATGCATAATTCCATGTGTCAGTCATACTTGGTAGCTCATTATTTGGAAACATGTGCAATGGATTGTTTTAATATTATCAAGGACCTGGGGTTTCTCATCATTTAGGAAATTTAAAACATTTAGCAGTATCTTTACACCTGAATAATTTTTATATCCATTTGGTTGTTTCTTGTGGTTACTACATATTTTAGGTACAACTGAACCAAGTCATTATTCCATTTACATTGTGTTTTCTCTTTGTTTTACAGTGCCTTTTTAATGTCTCCCCTCTTTGTTAATGATTGCTCTAGGCAGTTGTTAGATCCGACTAGATTGAGTTCCTTTGATAAATCTGGACTTGATGAGCCAAATTGTTATTTAAGAATCAGTAGATGCAGGAGATGATTACTTTGATATTACTCAGGATGAAAAAAAATGTCTTTTTATACCTCATCCTCAGCCCCAGCTGCTCTCCTTCGCTATCATTTTGTGTGCTGTAACTTAAAGACAACGAAGTTTCAAATTTATATAGTGAGGGTAAAACAAGTGATGGAATGTTCTGAGGTTACAGAATGAAGACACCTCAATATTTCTAGTTATTCTTGCTTTGACTACTTATTATTCAGACATGATTTAAAGAGGAAGCAATCACTCCGCTGTCCTTTCCTATGCCACTGAGCAGCTTCTTAATCAAAAGAGATTACCTGAGGAAAAAGATCATTCCATCTAAGGCTATGGTATATATAATGGTGTGAGCCACTTTTTTTTTAATAAGGGAATGATATATAAATGATGTTCTCTGATTTTCATGTAATTGGAATTTCTCTTCATTTGTAAAATTAACCATTTTTAAGCTGGAAATTTTTGACATCAGGAGACAAACAGGAAAGCTAAAAATCAAATGTTTAACCTTCAAAACTAACCTAAAATTGGTTCCTACACTACATTAAAAAGGTGTTTGCCTACTTCCAAACCTATTATTGGAAGGATTATGAATCTTTTCCTTGTCTAGTACTGCTGGTTCACTGAAAAATAAATATTTTACAATTATTTTTGTGCCAAAGAAGGCTTCAATTGTTATTATTGAAAAGGATTTCTGTTCCAGTGAGTGGCTTCACTGCTGTCCAATTCATTTTACATTTATATTTCTTGTCTTCAGATGCCAAAAAGTGAGTTTTACATTTGAGCCTTATTGATCTAAAAAGTTCAACAAGTTTGGCCTTGTAATTTTAAAAATTTAATAGTGACTCAAATGGGGGAGGGTTTGTTCTTACTTTTGAGCAGCTGCACACACTCTGTTCTACTTATTGTCTCCTTTCAAAAGTTTTGCATGTGTGTTTAAGATAGTTAAAATATAGTTTTAGTTTGTGCCCATTTCTACTCCTGACTAGTTTTGTAACCATCAGATAGCTACCCAACATTTTTAAATCTCACTTCCTTTATCTGTCAAATAGTTAACAATACCAAAACAAATTAGTGCCTATCTGGTAGGGTAGTTCTGAGGATTAAAATGAGATGATGTACATAAAACTTGTTCACAAAATGGGCACAAAAGAAGATACTGGATATATGTTCTGTCATTATCTTTATTATTAGCAACTTAAGTTAATTTAAAGTAAAATTGCAAGGTGAAGAAAGTCAGGCTGAGTTTTTTTTCCAAAAAGGATTATGCTGCACGTACATGCTCCCAGAAGGCCCTCCACCAATCCCATCCCAGCACTTCTCTCTGTATTGCGGAAAGTCCGAATCACGTGTCTGTGCAACCACTCACACATCTCTAGCCCTGGATGATGGGTTGCATCATGGCTGACACCATATGGTTTCCTGTGTAGCCCCAGGCAACTTCACAATAAACAATAATTTTGAGTTGAATGAGAAAATAAATCAATGCATTTATTACTAACTTATATTAATTCATCCCTCTTAAAGCCTTCTCCTTCTAATAGCTTTTAATTAAAAAAATCTAAGAAATAACCCTCAGTACCGGGGACTTCCAAAGTTTTTCTCAATAGTAATGTTTCCTGGACTGATAAACATGTTTAAGTTCCTTTTTATCTCTACTTAGTTATCGTCAGTAGCACTGTGGTGATCTTCCTTTAAAAAAAATAATAAAGATTTATTTATTTATTTTAGAGAGTGAAAGAGAGCATGAGCAGGAGGGGCAGAGGGAGAGGGAGAGAGAATCTCAAACAGACTTCATGCTACGTGCAGAGCTCGATGCAGACCGTGGAGCCCAACATCAGGCTCCATCTCAGGACAGAGATCACGACCTGAGCCAGACCCAAGAGTCCAAGCTTAACTGTGCCACCCAGGTGCCCCTGGTGATATTCTTTTTTAACTACGTTGATTAGCCTTCAAAACTTTCAGGTTTCTCCTATAGCCTACAGGTAGGGCTCAAAACCATAGCCACACAAAAGCCATTTTTCGGGGTGCCTGGGTGGCTCGGTCATTAAGTGTCTGCCTTTGGCTCAGGTCATGATCCCAGGGTCCTGGGATCGAGGCCCGCATCGGGCTCCCTGATCAGTGGGAAGCCTGCTTCTCCCTCTCCCACTTCCCCTGCTTGTGTTCCCTCTCTCACTGTGTCTCTCTCTGTCAAATAAATAAATAAAATCTTAAAAAAAAAGCCACTTGTCACTTGACTTCAAGTTTGAAGTCAAGTTTTTTGCTATTTTATCCAGTTTATCCAGTTCATACTTTTCTATTTCAGCCAAAAAAATTATTCTCCTGTCAACTTTCCCTTTACTACTCTTCTATGAGTCACAATACTCAAATATTAAGGATATGATACAAATCTTGCCCATTTAATTTATTCAGGACTGTTCAAAACTAATATACCTCATCCTAAAATATTCTCATGCAATTCAAACTATTCTGCTTCCTCACACTGTTTTATAGATGTTATTCTATACTATTTTATCTTCTCATATATAAACTAAATTGGTTGCCCATTTTTCTCATACCAGAGTTTAAGCACCTGGAGAGCAGGACCAAATATGATATTATAAAATAATAGATATTTTAGTGAGAGCTGGATATAAATAAATTGTTATGAACAAGTGGTGACATAGGGACCAGGATGGATTTCAAATGACAGTTTTAATCTTACTTGATTGCATATTGTACAAATTAATGACAAGGATAGACAAGGAGCTTTCTTTTTTAATGTTTGAATATGGCTACATTTAATCCACTTTTTTTTTAATCTCAAAATCAGCTCATAACCAGCAACCAGAATAAAACAGTTTCCTTGGTACCATGTGCTGCATAAGCACGGTAGATTTATTGTAGCTGCAGTTACAATGTATTCTGGTATGACTACATTGATATACTGATATCAATACATCTGATATAAACAAACTGAAACTCAAGAAAGAATTTTTTTTTAAGATTTATTTATTTTAGAGAGGGTGGAAGGGGAAGAAGGAGAGGGAGACAGAATCTCAGGCAGACTCCCCGCGGAGCAGGGAGCCTGATGCAGGGCTCGATCTCCCAAACCTGCAATCATGACCCGTGCTGAAATCAAGACTCAGAGGCTTAGCTGACTGAGCCACCCAGGCGCCGGCACAAGAAAGAATTTCTTAAGTACTCAGCACCGGTAATACACTAAATGGAAATCTGTTCATTAAGCAAACACTTATTGAGCACTTACTATAAATTAGACACTATGGTAAGTACCAAAGATAAAAGGATGAATAAAAGATAGCATTAGGAGCTCACCATTAAGGCACTTAGATAATGTATGCATATATAAGCATTAGGACTTACTTGATTCAAAATTTACATGGAAAGTATTTAGGAATGTACCTACTAGAAATACTGTATTTCCAAAGTCATCGAATACATGTCTGAAAATGGGTGTGTAGAGTGAAATTAATTTTGAATTGTTTCATTTTACTGAATTTGTACTCTCCAAACAACTACTGCTTTCCCAACATTCCCATTATTATTGAAGCCAAGAAACTTTTACTTTCTGAAGCTTATGATGTTGGAGTTATCTTTGATGTCTCTTGTTGCTAGACTGCTGATTATAAGTGACACCTGAGTCTTTCACTCCAGCCTGCTGTCCACTTCCCTTTCAGCTGCCATGACATCATCTCTGATTTGGCACTGGTCTGTACCCCTTCCTCCCCAACCCTTCCTCTACACTCTGCCTGAGAATAGAACAGAGTTCCTCCACTCTCATCTTCCTTGTTGTTGCCAAGACAAGTGCTCACACCCTTCTTATGTAAGGAAATGTCCTGCAAATCACTGTTAGGGACTATCAACAACAATCTAAGTAGGGAATTTTCAAAATATCTAACAAAGTTATCAAATCCAAATGTCCTGAGTATTTGTACCAACGTTTTCTCTCACTTCTCAATTCATAGCTCATTTTACTTATAACTTATTTGCTTATTTTGCTTATTTGGTATTTATACTACCTTATAAAATTTATGGTACTGTAAATTTTTTTTGCTTTTTTAATTTGGAATTGCATATTCAATGTTTGCCTGCTTTTATAAGTAAAGTGCTGCATTAGGTAGACACTATGAGACTAAGAAATGAGTGAAACACAGTTCCTGCTCTTAAGTAGCTAAGACTATATGTTCTTTAGCAGCTAGGGCAACATCATGTACATAAAAGTTCAATATGCATTTATTGAATCAAAGAGGCACCAACTGTATAAACTCAATACTTACTCTGCCATACATAATTAGAATGAGGATCAAAATAAAAACTCCATTAATGAAGAACTATAAATTCATGGACAACATGGAGAGTGGTTAAGAGCATAATGAGAAAGTGAATCAGGCACACCTCAATCAATGGCTCTACTGTTTACAAGCTATCTGATCTTAGTAAAGTTACTTAATTTCTTTGAGTCCATTTCTTTATTGCTATAATGGAGATTGTAATACTCACTCACAGAATAATAAAAGTAAAATGAGATAATGTGAATAAAGTAATTTACTCAGTGTCTAGCATATATTAAGTGTTTAAGACAAACAAGTTTTTATTGATTATTCATTTATTCTACAAATATTACTAAGGACCCGCTATGTGTTTTTGTAATACAAAAGCAAATAGTATTTAAAAATTCACTGTCAATCACTTCTACTACTCACATTATCAGGAGTGAATTAGTAGAGTCTACCTTGCTACATTTCCTGCATAGACAGATTGATAGATAAATAAATCTGCCTTGTACAAGCAACCAAGACATAAACCAAAACTGAAGCCAATGATATACATCATTTAGATGAAGAGCATTCATTCAATAAAATTTTATCTTACATCTAATTTGTGCCAGCAAATTGCTATGCACTAGAGATACTAGAGATCAGATACTACCATCTCCTATATTTTTTTCATGTTTTCAGAAATCGGTCAATTTCCAAAAAAGAAAAAAAAAGACACAGTGGAAAGTCTTGCCTTCGTGGATAACTGAATTTCTCTGATTATGCAATAAACAATCTGGATAATTCCAGTTTTTTGCCCTTAGGTCTTCTATATAGCTCCCTTTGCCTTTCATTCCCCTGGGATTAGTAGACTGACTGAATCTCCCTTTACCCCCAGGAAGAATTTGTCAAATCATCCAGCTGATACTGTCCCAGATCCTTCTTTCCTGTTCCCAACCTGAATACCCAAAACTCCAGCTCAGAGAGACAGAATGAACCATCATGGATGTCCACAGAATTGACTTGGAATAGACAGAGGTATCACACCCACATCCTCTCTCCCAAAACACAAAGTCTGTGGCTGAGCAAAGAGGTGACCTGAGTGGGACTGAATAGATTGGCAAGGTCGAGACCACAATCACTGTGGCAATTGCCACATGTCTCATGAGATGTTTCATAGGCCACACAAATCATTCTATCAACATCTGGGGATGGACTGATTTTCAAAGGAGTGAGTTTTCCCTTTGCACCCTCAATGTGACACTATATGGTAATGAACATGTATTATATGTTCCTTTTGTAGAATGCAGTTAAATTCAGATTAGGAATAATAAAATAATCATATTCATTTTTTGGCCTTTTAAAAATCAGATCATTTTCAAAACAGTTGAGCTATAAGTGCTTGTCCCTCTTCTCTTTAACTCCAGCTAAAAATTCTTCCTGAATGTCAATTAAAGATGTAAATACTAGTTGGAATCTGACCTTATGAAATCTGTGGTAAGTGACTCACTTGAAAGAATCTAATAGAGTTTATTTTTGCCAAGAAGAAAAAAAAATTGAACACTAATTCTGAATTCTCCCAGGACAAATGGCAGAAGAAATCGAGACTATCCAAAAGCAACCTGAAGAGTTTGCCAAGAGTTAAGGGCTGGAGAAATCTTTGATTTCTGCTATCCTACTGGCATTGCATCCTCTGAAAATAGATTTATACATCAAGAGAGAGGCAAAAAAGCAAAATTGCAATGAAAGCCCAAATAATTACTGACTGAACTTCCCTACAATGAATTCAAACAAGGTTAACTAACTGTTAATAATAACTATTAACTAAATGTTAATATTAATACTTTTAATCTACATTTTTCTAATAATAATAATAGTTGACTCTAGCCATGTAAAAGTATATAGAGGGAGAGATATTATCCTTTATAAGAAATGAAAGCAAGAAAATAAATGAAGTCCAATGGTATATCATTTTTGATAAAATGAAAAATCCTCTGAAAATTTCATCTATCAGCTTATGAGCTGACTTAGCAGTTAAGAAAATTCCTCTTAGGAGGTAGATGGGCTGCCCTTCTGCTTTTGAGAGGGCAAATGTTCCCCAGAACTGAGAGAGGAGAAACCAAACTTAAGTTTAGGTTGTTGTATAGACTATAATTAATTGAAAATCCTGCTATTCCTATGATTAAGAAAAACAGTATAACATATTTAAGAAAAATCAGAACCAAAAGCTGAGAGAGTGCATGAATATGTGTACACCAAAAAGATTGGAAGTTATTTGAGCTAAAGTCTTAAGAATCATTTTATAATAGTGCAATGCCTCCCTGTTCAGAGCTGACAAGTACTGTAGAAATCATTTAGTCAAACTCCATGTTTTATGGTTGAGGATACAGAGCAATGTCACAAAGAGCAACACTAGAGTACAAAGTAGTTTTTTTTTAAATTCCACCACCAAAACAACTACTAAAATGTATACAGCCTATAAGAGTCAGATAAAATTATATTGTAATTCATATATACTAAAATGTATTCAGTTAGGAGCATTTATTTTTAATGAGTGACATTAAGAGATGACTTTGAAGTTAATAATACTAATAATTCCAACTATGCATTTAGATTTCTACAAGAACACTAATTTCTCTGAACCATCAAAGTCCCCAAACAAAAGCATTGAAATCTAACAGTTACTTACATAGAGGATAGAGAGATAGAGAAGTACACCTAAGGCATTTTGCCCTTAAGGTTGTATAGAAAGCATCATCTGCAGACTACAAACTAAGGTACCTATGTGATCATGAGGGGGAGTACTTCTCCTAAAGAGGGACTATTTGAATGCTACTCTCCAACAATAAGCTCCATATCCGTTGAAATTTATCTGTTTTGTTTACTATGAAACCCCACGCCTAGAATAAGGCCTGCACAAAGTAGAAGTTCAAGCCATTTATTTAATAAACTGATGTTATTAGAAACCTCTTGAATTTCTAATAATTGGGAATTAGTTGAGTTAATCTTGACACATCCCTGTAATTGAATTTGGGCAGATATAAAATACAAATTTTAGAGGTATATTTATCGACAGGAAAGACACCCATGATGTAAGTTGTTCTCTATGTTGAATGAATAAAATGAGATTTTAAAACCATAGGTCAAGTATGATTCCACTCATTTCTGTATATAAGATAAACAAAATAATGGCTATATTCACACATAAATACTTTAAGAAGTATATATTAAAATGTAACATTAGTTATCTCTGGGTAGTGGAGATATAGATAATTTTGTTATAGTTTTTTCTTATGTTTTATGTTCTATAATAATAATTTATTGCTTGTGGAAATTTTAAGTTAATTTCCCACTGTATGTTTAACATGGAAGACTGATAGGTCAAGCAAAGGTAGAGACTGAAGACAAGACCTCCAAAAAGTGAAAAGGTCCTTCAAAGATTGGTGAAAGCTTAAAAGGGGATTTTTAAAAATTAAAAATCTTCCTGGGATTAAAGAAAGAGAGAAAGAAAGAGCAGGGTATAGAGTGGGGTGTGTGAGGATAAATAGCCCTAAATTGTTCTGTGTGCCAAAAAAATAATACAAAAAAAGAAAAAAGAAAAAGCCAAAGTAGGAGTCTCCAAAAGAAAATTATACTCACTCTCAATAATCTATAGAGTATGCAAAAAAAGAGGATGAGATAAATATTTTAACCATGAATTATCCATTATAACCATTTGCAAGAGTGGTACTGAAAAACACTTCTAACATGCTGATAATGATCAGAGAGTTGATGACAGTCTAATTTGGAACTGTTTTGAAACATTTTCCTTCAAGTATTACAACATATGACAAAGATAAAATATAAACTTAAAATGATGAACCACAGTTAAAAATCCTAAAGTCAGTCATCCAAAACGCTTATAGATACAGAGGAATTCTATTTGACAACTTAAAGTTATAATGTCCTAAATTAAATCTCATCTTTTGGCTAAGTCTTCAATGATATAGTTCCAACATTGTATTCATGCAGTTTAATTTTGTTCATTTTCTTCACAATTGAACTCATAATCAGTATGATGAATGTCTGATTAAGGCTAAATATTTGCTGCTTTGGTCCATCTTAATGACTTCCACCTTTGTCACCACAGCATTGTCATTTACTTTTTTCTAGTCATTGCTTATACACTAATGAATAATGGCAGGCATGTTGTTAAAACTGAAATAATGGCTGGAAAAGAATATTGCTACATGGCAACTAGAAATATGCATTCAGTGGCAAAGAGGGTAACATACGGTAATGTATAAACAGGCAATTATTTTTAAAACATAAAAAGAGGAGGGCTGCAGGAACCCTACTGTATTCTCATACTTCTTTGACTAAGGTTAGGCAGGTATTGGTAGAAGAAAAAATTGTAACATAGAAACTAACAGACTTACATCAATGATCAAGACAATATTAAATTTCAGACTGCTTATCTTCCTGATTAGTGCTCATTCAAAGAGACTGTGTCTTTAGATCACAAGACAACCTTCCAAATTTTGTAGAAATCACATGTGGTAGAGGCTCCCTTAATTGAATCTGTTCTTTCTATGTAGATGAAAATCACCTAGCAAGACTTAATATTTCACTAAACAATCTTTTAAAATGTCATATTTTCAGCTAATCATTTCATTAGGAAAAGAAGAATAAAGGCAGCCTTGGAGGTTTCTAATTCATTTTAATCTCAAATCTTACAGGTAAAGCATTGAGAACAAAAGTCACTGGATAAAATTTGTCCTATATCAGTCAAAGGCCATATCTGTTTGTTCTTTCAATAAAAAATAAAATAAAAATTGTGCACTGCACCCTATTTGTATAGGTGTCCAAAAACACCAGCAACACAGCTCCTGTGTGATGAAGATAGACCCCCCAGGTGGATGTGTTTCTCTAAGTATTGTTACCCAATGTCCAGTTCACTCATGACACATCACAGCTTCTCAGCCTCTCCTTAACTTAAGCCCTATTCACCCATACAAGGAATAGCACAAAAAAGGGATAGAGAGTAAAAAAGCACATAGGACTTCTCTTTCTGGAAAAACGATGGATTAGATATCCTTGGAGCATCCCCATTACCAAACACTGAAAATGTTGAACTTTAAAAATTAAGTCTTCTTAAATATATAGATAATTCTGCAAAGAAGTAAGGAAAATAATCATAAAAGATTAATAAAGTAGAAGTAAATAGAAAAGTGTTAGGAATAATTTAAGCCTGCAGCTATTATAAGGATGTCTGAAACCCAAAAAAATCTATTTCTAATAATTGCCAAAGGAGATAAGAAACAAGCCCTTGGCCCACTTGGAGTAGACTTGAAACCTGAACACATAAAGCTAGGAAAAAGAAAAAAGCCCTCTCTAAAGAATCTTCTACAGTGTAAAAGTAAATTTTAAAAATCCACCAAGGGAGATAATAAGGAAATGTTTTTTTCTGGTCTTGGATCAGTAAGTGCATATGTGTGTGGAGAGGCATGGTGGTTCTGTCTGTGCAAAAAAGGTGGGTCCAAGTGTAAATTCTAAAATAAAGGGAAAAATAATATTTAAAAAATTAGGTTTTTTACCCACTATAAAAAATCATATGACACATAAAAATCCTCCAAAAGAGTAAAAAAAATCAAATATATGGTAATCACAATGAGTGTAAGTGAACTAAACTCTCCAGTTAAAAGACAAAGATGTGCAGACAGAATTTTAATTTTTTTAAATCTAGCTTTGGGTTGTTTTAAAGAGATACATGTATATATAAAGCAAAAATTAATAGAAATACAACAAGAAGTTGGCAAATCCACCATCATAGACTATGCTTTCTAAAGGTCCCTCTCTCTGTAATTGATAGATTAAGCAAACAAAAGAAAAATGAATTCGATTCAGATGTTTCCAAGGCAATTAATATATTTGATCTAATAAAAATATATAGAAGTCTCCTCTCAACAATAAGAAAATAAACATTTTTCTCAAGTGTCTATGAGGAATTTATGTAAATTTAAAATGAAAAGACATAGAGCAAGTTTGGACAGTTTCTTATAGGCCATGTGCTTACTTTGACCAAAAGGAAATTAAGATAGGATTCAATAATTAGAAGATAACTACACATAGTAGAAGATAGCGCACAATACTGGAAATTTTAAACACAATTGTAAGTAATTAATAGGTTAAGGATAAATTAGATGAAATGAACTAATTATTTAAAAAAGAAATATAACTTACCAGAACTGATATAGGAAGAAAAAAAGACCTGAATAATTAAGGAAATCAAATCAGTGGTTAAAAATCTTCACATTAGGGGCTCCTGGGTGGCTCGGTCGTTAAGCGTCTGCCTTCGGCTAAGGTCATGATCCCAGGGTCCTGGGATCGAGCCCTACATCGGGCTCCCTGCTCCACAGGAAGCCTGCTTCTCCCTCTCCCACTCCCCCTGCTTGTGTTCCCTCTCTCGCTGTGTCTCTCTCTATCAAATAAATAAATAAAATCTTTAAAAAGATTAAAAAATTAAAAATAAATAAAAATCTTCACATTAAAAAAAATAACCACGCCTATAAAAAATTTCTACTAAAGTTGAAGGAACACATAATTCCAATGTTATATATATATCATTAGAGACTAAAAAATAGGGAACACTCACAAAATCACTTAGAGATATCAAAACCAGACAAAAGCATTTCAAGAAAATAAAATTATAGACAAACCCACTCATGAATATAGACACAAAAGGCCAAATAAAATGCCAACAAACTAAATTCAATAATACATATATATCATGGCCAAACTGGGATTATTCCAGTGTGAAGACTGATTTACCAGTATAAAACTTACTAATGCATTTCATCATATTAACACATCTAACAAGAAAAATCATATGATCTCCTTAATATATTAGAAAAAGCATATAAGAAAATTAAATTGACATACAAGATTTATAAAAAAAAAACAACAACAATTCATAACCTAGGAATAGAAGAGAAAGCCTTGAACTTAATAAAAAGCATAACCACAAACAAGGGGTGCCTGGGTGGCTCAGTCAGTTAAGCATTTGACTTTGGCTCAGGTCATGATCTCGGGGTCCTAGGATGGAGCTCCATATCAGGATCCCCTTTGAGTAAGGAGTCTGCTTATCCCTTCTCTCTGCCCCTTCCTCCACTTGTGTGTTCTCTCTCTCAAATAAATAAATAAGTAAAATCTTTAAAAACATATATAACCACAAACAATACAACAAAACTTACATTCATGTTTCTTTTAAAAGCAAGAAAAGGATGTTTTCTATCACCACAGCCAGGAAAATGAGACCAAAAAATGCAATAAAATGGGTCAAGATAGGAAAGGAAGAAACAATATTGTCATTATTTGTAGATTATAAACAGAGAAGACTGAAACAATATACAGAAAAATTATAAGAATTAATACAAGTTTAACAAAATTGTTAGATAGGAGATAAATGTAAATGAATCAATGGCATTTATATTTAAGTCATAACGAGTTTTAAAAAGCCTCTCTAATACATTCATTTATAATAAAAAATAACTCATAAATCCCCAGCAACACATCTAAGGAAAGTGATGTATCATCTTCATAGAAAAAAATGAAATCTTTGCTGAAAGACCTTAAAGAACACCTTTTTAAAAATAGAGAAATTGACCCACATTCATGGATAGGGTGATTATATTTTAAAATGTCAGTTTTTCAAATTAATTGCTTTAATGCATATCAAAATCATAATGTCTGCAGAACTCTCAGATGACTTGACAAAATGATACTAAAATGTACACAGAGGAGATGATATATTTTCCCTGTAGACCTTAGCATTTATTATAAAAATGTAACTAACACAACATGGAATTAGCAAAAAGATTACAAAGAAATAAGTAGAACAGAAAGAATTATACCCACAAATATATGTAAGTTTTGATATATAACAGGTGGTTGATTAGTGGGGCAACAATGGTGCTGGGATCTCCATATGGGAAAAAAACCCAGAAAATCATGTAATTACCTCATAACATATCCAAAAACTCAATTCTACTTGAAATAAACATCCAAATATAAGAAATAAAATGTTGACACTTGTAAAAGAAAATATAAGAGAACAACTTTAAGATTTCAAGATAAGGAAAGATTGCCATAAAAAGACACAAAGAACACAAACCATGAAGAAAATGACGGAAGAAATTAAAAGATGGGGAACCAAAAACCAGAGGGAATATATCTGTGGTATGTGTGGTGTTCAATACACATAATCAAAGAAGGATTGATATCTAAAACTCATTTTAATAAATCCCACAAATAAATTAAAAAGACGAAAAGCCAATAAAGTGTGCAAATGATATGAAGAAGGATTTTATAGAAGGAATATGAATATATGAAAAGATACTCAACCTCATTAGTAATCAAAAAACTGCAAATGAAATAGAAGTATAACATATTTGCAGAAATTTAAAAACTTCAAAATGTTGCTGAGGATACCGAACTTGCAAACTTTTATAAAGGACTTTAGGGAATGCAATAGATACAACCTTTGGGGTGAAAATTTTATCTAACAAAATCAAAGATGTGTATCTCATTATCCACCCATTCTAATCATATATATATATATGTACATATATATGAGAATTCTGCCACATGTGCATTAGGATAAAAGTCAGAGAATCATACCGGCATTGTACCTAATAAAAAAAAATCTAGAAATCACTTAGATGTTCACCACTAAGAGTATAAGCATGATCTTTATTCAGCAAAAAACTCTACATTTGCAAAAATGACAAATAAACTAGAACTTCATTTATCAACAGGGATGAATCTCTCAATTTGTTAAGCAAAAGCATACAAAAACATGAGCTGCCAAGGTGACATTCCATTCATGTAAAGTACAAAAACTATGCAAAACTAGATATAGTGTTTAGAGATATAAACGTATAGTATAAACTCATTACTAAAAGCAAGAGAAAAACTTGCACAAATTTAAGATTGAGGATACCACTTTGAAAAGAGGGTAATTATCATAGTATTTCTTATATTTAGATATTTTAACTAATTTATATTCATTTTAAAAAATCCTAGTCTTTTAAAGCATGTGACAAGCTCAATTCAAGATAGCAGATTGAGCACAAATGTTCTTATAAATTCCAACATGGCAGAAAAAAAATAGGCCGTAAGAAAACAGTTCAACACTAACTGTAGTCATCAAGAAGAAAGGATGCCATAAACAAACGAGAAATAGTTCTAGAAAAGAGAATAATGATGATTCAAACAAAGAGAAATCATAATGAGAAAACGTCAACCCAAATGGCCTGAAAAACGCAACTGCCAAGGTGAGAACCTTTCTTCCCAAAGGAACTCCAGAGAAAGCAAGCTGAGTCAGCAAATTCAAAGAGCAGGACAATCCTGGGGACAATCAATTAAAAGACCATCAGTCAAACAGTCCCTACTGTTCCTTCTCCAAGACAAAAAATAAAGCATCTAGAAACACTGTCATTTGCTTCCCAGGATAAAACCTTAAGAATTACTTTCCAAACAAAGGAATATCTTCCCTGAGAGGGCACTTAGCCTAGATATCCAGGCCAGAGAGAAAAACAAACCAAATTTCCACAAAGGGCAAGGAGATAACTTAGTAGTATGTAAAGCCCAGAAGTGAAATATACCAAATTTCTCTACCCCAAGAGCAGACTTCAACCTGTTGTTGTCTATGAACCTCAAAGAAAGCCTTCCATGAGCACATATTATTATTCTCAGATAAAATGCAATATTGGTACAAAACTAAAGTATTAAATGAAACAATATGTATATATTAATAAAAGGCATAATCCACATAGAGGTTTAAATTTTGTAGATCAGCATAGCATTCAAAGTTAACACTCTTAGATATATTAGAAGATACTTTCAGAAGTTATAATCACATTAATACACCTCTACATAAAAATAATAAAGTATCCCAAAATAAAATTTTAGTCATTTTAATAATAATCAATCAATAAGCTTACAATGAGTAGATATATAAATTTTGTGTATGAGAGAAATTACACATTTTGCCAGTTATTCTTTGTAATAATTATAAAATCTGAATATGTGTTGGGCTTATTTAAAAATCTCAATAAATTCATAGAAGTGATATTTAAATAAACTAGTCAAATTCTCAGATTAACAACAGAAAGCTGACCAGAAAATTTCTAAAGCTACCATAACCTGATAACAAAACAGGAGGAGAAAAGCATGAAAAATGTAGTCTCAGAACATCAATTTTGTATTTATATGAAATTCCTAAAAAATACATTAGCAACAATCCAACAGTTTCTTAACAAAATAATATATCATAGTTTTAAATGAGTTATCCAAGAATGCAAAATTATGTATATGTATACATATATGTATTTATATATATAATTGATGCCAAAATAAATTCGCAAAAACTTAACACTTATTCCTGATGCTGACTATACTAAGCTAGGAATGGAAGGCAACTTCCTCAACTTGAAAAATATATGCCCCCACCTCCACAGCAAAATATTAGGAACATTCCTATTAAAGTCATAAAAAAGAAAAGAATATCTGCTACTACAGTTACTATTCTCCATTGGTTTAGTTATCCTAGCCAATGAAATAAGACAAGAAAACATGAAGAATAAATATGGAAAAATAAGAGGAAAAAATTATTTGTTAGTGATAGTATTGCTTACCTAGAATATCCAAGAAAATCAAAAGAAAACTTTGGAATAAAAAAGTTCAATCAAGTGGCCAACTAAAGGACAACATAAAAAAAAAAGCTCTTCAATATATTATTAGTAACCAATTTAAAAATATTAATAAATCCCAGAGGGGACCAGTCATGCACTCCCCCTCTCAAAAAACCTACCAAATCAAGGAAAAAATGCCCACCTGAGGCATATCATTTTGACTTAAGAATACCCAGGATAAAACAAAAAAGATTTTAAACGAGAATGAAAGGGGCCACCTACAAATAATTTGAAATGAGAATGGCATCAAACTTTAAAAAACAACAACATTGGAAGCTATGAGATAATAAAGCAATGCCTTTAAAACTCCAAGGGAAAAAGGATTTCCAAATTGAATGCGATCCTCAGCTCAACTATCAACCAATTATGAGGCAAGAATAAAGTTTCTTTCAGTCATGCAAAGTCCCAGAAAAAAAAACTTAGAAGAAGCTACTTGAGAGCGCTTCAAAATAAAGGCATAGCCCAAGGAAGAGAAGTCCTAGTGGACAGAAGTAAAAGGAATTCCCAAATGATGGTGAAGGAAAGCCCAAGGATGGCAGCTATACTATACAACCACAGAACAGAATGGAACCAGTGGTAGAGGGCTCCAGAAGGAATGTGTCCAAGAGAAAGGAAATCAAACTAATATTAACTACCTGATGTCTTTGCTTTATTGAGAGGAGTTTCACATATTTGGTTGTGAGTGTAGATTTATAAAAAGACTAGGCAGAGAAAAATAAGACAATTATTAACTGGAATAAGGACAAAAATGTTGTCTAAGAATGGAAACAAAGTTACAGAATATAACACAGCTCATGTGAAAAACATTAGTACAGCCATAATGATGTGCCTGAATAGTGAATTAACTTAAAATGTTACATAACTATAATGCAGCAGGAAGGAGAGGGACCATGTAAGAAAGTGAAATTCTCATCATGCAGGGTAGAAAGTAAATATGAAAGACAATATCTAACAAATGAACAATGACAACAAAATCTTACCAGTAAAGCATGATATTTAGAAACATATATAGCCAAAGAAATTGCTAAAAATATTGAAAATTTTTGTTTCTGAGGGTGGCAACTGGAGTGCAGTAGTGTTGATCCAGAGGTAGGCTGGTAAATGTTGAAAATTATGCTCTCTGGGAAAAAACCCAAAACTCTGATTTGTAGCATGTGCCAATTTCTGTGGTGGAAATACTCCCACCAAGACTGATTAAAGTTACCAGTGTGTCATCCCTGAACACAAAGTGGTGAAGAGACCCATACAACCGTCTCCAGCACATCCAAGGACAGATATTTTTTACTACTTGATGTGAAAACTTTGTACATGTATTACTTTAAAAAATACTTAAATACATTAGTTCGTACAATTACTTAAAAATTTTTAAATGATATTCCTTATGTTCCACATACAAGCACTGAGTGTTATGCGCAACTAATGAATCGTTGAACACTATAACAAAAACTTACGATGTACTATATGCTGGTTAACTGAACATAATAAAATATATATATATATATATAAAATAAAGCATTCTTTGTAAATTAAAAACAATAACAACAAATTTTTAAATGATAATAATGGTCCCAATATTACAAATAGTAAAAAATTATCAAATGCCTAGGAATAGATGCAATTAGAAATGTTAGGGATCCACACCAAGAAAATTAGAAAACCTAACTAATAGTATTTAAAGGCCAAAAAAGAAACTTTTTTCTTTCATGGCAGATTCCATATAATTAAAAATGTCAAATTAATTTTTTAATTAATTTTTTAATTAATCGAAATCTCAATCTAATCTAAATAGGTTTTTTAATAGAATTTTATAAGCAGATTCTAAATTTAATCTAAAAGAGTAAGAATTATGGGCACCTGGGTGACACATTTGGTTGGGCGCCAACTCTTGGTTTTGGCTCAGGTCGTGATCTCAGGGTCGTGGGGTCCAGCCCCATGTGAAGCTCCTCACTCAGCGAAGAGCCTGCTTGAGTTTCTCTCTCTCCCTCTGCCCCCGCCCCCCTCTTCCTTTCTCTCTCTCAAATAACTAATAAATAAACCTTTACAATAAATAAAGAGTAAAAATTATATGAGATTATCATTTAAAAATAAAAGAATAAAGAGTGAGCACCTGCCATACTACGTTGAAATACACCATAAAGCCATATTCATTTAAAGATGTTATTGGCACAGGGCACAGAAATATACAATACTAACAAATGAAATATGCAGTGAGTGGGGAGAAATTGGACTGCTCAAAATTACATGAGGAGCAATGGATATTCTTACAGAGAAAATATTAAGTTGAACTATTAATTTAGACTTCTTTGTGATATATTAAAAATCAATTGGAGATAAAAATCTAGACTTTTTTTAAACCTTTAAAAGCAGTTAAAAGACAAATTTGTCTTTAAATTTGGATTTTAAAAGATCTTCCTAGAGGGATGGGGTGGCTGGGTGATGGACATTGGAGAGGGTATGTACTATGGTGAGCACTGTGAATTGTGTAAGACTGATGAATCACAGACCTGTACCCCTGAAACAAATAATACACTCTATGTTAATTTAAAAAAATTTTAAAAAAATCTTCCTAAATTAGATATAAAAGCCAGAGTCCTTATAGGAAAAGACACACTGAAATAAATAGTAATAATTTCTAGGGACTAAAATATAGCAATCAAAAATTAAAAGGCAAATAACATCAGGAGTGAGGATTTGCTATGTACATTATTAATCACTATCTATATAAGAAGTTTCTATAAATCAATGAGAAGAACAAATAATTGAATAGAAAAGTAGTCAAAGCACAAGATCAAACAATTCATAGAAACTAGGTAAATAGCCAATAACATATTAAAATATGCTCAACTTCATTAATAAATAGGAAAATGCCCAAGGAAACAATGAGATACAATGTTTTACCCACAAAATTGGTAAAAAATAAAAAGCATGTAGAACAACAGTTTTTGTTTTGTTTTGTTTTTTTGCATTGCTGGTAGTAATGCAAATTGATAACAATCGTTTGGAAGACAATTTAGCAATATCTATCTAAAGTAAATGCTCATGCCTTTTGTCATAGCATCTGGGATCAAGGTGTGAAAGTCTGTTGACTGCTAGGCCTAATTTAGCAGATGATTCCTCATATCTCCCTTTGCCCACATAGATGCAGTTATCAGACTATTCTTTTTTCCCAAATTAAACAAGTTCTAGACAGGTCTAAAGTTTGATAACGTGATATTATCAAAGTCAGAACCCTCAAAATATTAATAGCATCATTAATTAGTTACTAGAGGTTTCATTTTTAGTTTACAGGAAATATTTTAATAATTACATGATTATTTTATGTATAGGTAGCACTAACTGAAAGAAAAATGTCAATAGCTCTCAGTTATTGACAGCCTGCTCCAAACTCCATGTATATTTCATTTCATAGTTTTAATACTTTCTTGAGATAAAGTATTATTATCCTCAATTTGGAGATGAAGTTTAGAGAGGTTAAGTAACCTGTCCAAAGTCACACAGCAAGTTAGTGGGTAATTCAAGTACAGATCTGACTATCTCCAAAGATCCCAACTTCTATGTTACGATTGTAAAATATGAACAGTATGTAAACTGCAAACAGTCAAAAATAATGCAGTCAAACATGGTTATATTATGATTTTTTTATTGCATAGAATTTACAGGATCCAGTGTTAAAATCACGCTATTGAAACATTAAAAAATAATCATTCATTGAATTAATATGTGCAGGACTACACAGACAGAGCAAGGCAGTTTTCAATGTGTTCTTCTCTCTCCTCTTGAGAACCTCTCAAAGTGTCTGTTAGTTATCCAAAAACATTTATGAAAAATATGATACAAAAATCGATCCCTAAATAAGGCATTTGTTATTTTCCCCATCCTTCTTTAAAGGTTCCCCCCTAGATTATGACTTCTTAATGTAATATCTTAAGTAATTCCTTGGTTTGCTGATATATTTAAAATAAAAACAGCACCAGCCATGGCTAATATGCAAGCCTGCAGAGCCTTCAGCCTTCCTGGCACCAGGAGGATTCTAACTCTCTCCAGTGATCGTTGGTCCACAGTGAATGTGAGCATTTACAGATGGGTGATCCCTCTGCTTTTTCTGATACGTCCAAGACAATGAGGTGAGTAGTGCCAATTCGGGTTCCTAGCTGTAGGACACGGCTGCCGAGGTGTTTGTTCGCTTTTATTAGTCCATTGTAGATATTGGCTCTCCTCCCAGATTTTCTGCTTTGTTTTCCTAGCTCACGTTTGTTTGGACCCTCTGCTTCACTAGATCAGCATTCTCCTCTCCAGGTTCTTCATCTCCATTGCTACAAGTTGGAGTCTTTTTTTTTTTTCAAAGTAATGGACACCTGCACCTTATCCATTTTTATATTCAATTCTCCAATTTTCTTCAGCAGACTTTTCATTTTTGGGAGAAATCTATCTTATTTAATGTGATAGTCTAGAATGGGATTTCTATTCCAGGTATGGGCTGACTTTATTCAATGCATTTTTTTCCACCAATACTACATTTAAAATAAATTCCTTTGATTTGCCTTATATCATGTCACTGGAGTCCCTCCTATTAATGTATTTACCCAGTTGGATAACTTATTTCTTTTTCAGTCTTAAACCACATATCCAATAGAAATACCAGTCTCTATTTTAGCAACAAATTCAACAAAACTGAAGAGCATGTAAGGCACTGTGAGTTCAATCCACAAATTAATAAAAGCTAGAGTGGTTCAAAGCTTGAAAGATAACTAAGGCACAAGATCCAAACAAAAAGGAGCCATTATAGCAGCAAATCAATTTGTGGCAAAATCGGGCTAACCAGGGACAGTACAGACTCATTGACCAGACCAGGAAATGAGTCAATCCCAATAACAGTGAAGATGAGGTATGAAGGACATGGTTTTAAGGGATCGTAGCTGCACAGAGACAGAGGTCTTGGAAGTCCCTAGCTTTCTGTGTAACATCTGATTACATGTCTGTGGTCTGTACCAAGGCTCTATTCCCTAAAAAGAGGGTAAACCAAAGTAGTTCAAAAAATCACTGGAGTACCATATACAAGGTTCCAATGGAGAGGAAGCCAGGCTGTTCAAATAGAGCTGTAACACAAAGTAGGTTATGCTCATAAAATCAAAGCCATAGCCCTAGTTCTGGGACTTGAGCACTAAGTGAACAAAGCTGGCCTCTTATTGAACCCTTAGTTATTACTCAGATACCAGCATTTCACTTATTGTAGGGATCCAGTGGCCTTAGAGTCTGATAACTTGAGTCTTCAGTTGGGCCTAAGCAGCCCAAAGTAAGAGAAGATGAATGATGTAGATCAGAATAACAAACAGGTCACTATTTAGAGACCTATACAAATCTGATGTTGAGGATTCAAGCTAGAGGTGGAAAGTGCCAACACTGAACCTATGTTCAAATATGGGACTTGTTCTTCATGCCTGTGGCAGACATCATAATTCAATCATAGCATGCTTTCCCACGGAATGCATTCTCTTCATCTGACTTAGCCTGTAAATGGTGCCACAATCACTAATTGATTGCAACTGGCATTCTATTAAAAGTGAAATCAATTTGCTATCCTCGGTTTGCCCTTTTCTTTTTAATTCTTTGCTGTTTTTATGGAAAATTTCAAGGGAATATCATTATCTCCTGTAGGCAGATGTAGTTCCTTTACCTATTAATATGGGGAGAAGGTGGCTGGAAAACATCAGAAATGCTATTGGAAATTCTGCTGACTGATGAGTACTTTTGCCGGCCAAAAAGTATTTTTCAGATCTTATCTAGAAAACAGTTGTACAGATAAATTTCTTTAAATATTCTCATAGTGTCCTGAGTTAAACTTTTGTTTAAAAGAAACACAGAGATAAACACAAGGAGCTTTCACTTACATTTACTCAAATATCCCACAGGGCTGTAGCCGGAGTTTGGCTATTGAGTGAAAGAGTCTCCTGAGCCTATAAGCTCAAACACAATCCTTTTCAGGGTGTAGATGAAGCTGGGCACAATTAGGCAGAAAACAGTATCTTTAAAGGAAAAAGAAAGTCTATGCAGGCTGCAGTCCAGCTTCAATAAAAACATAAAAGAAAAAAAGCCTTACCCTTGGATAAAGTGACCTTCAGTGGATGTAGGTAAGAAATAATGGTTTTAAGTCTCATGTTCCTTGGATTCTCTCTCTCTCAAAGAATAATATTCTTTAATATGGAAGAGATAAAAGTAATACACATTTCATTTTTTATTTAAAAAAAATTTTTAAGATTTTATCCATTCATTGAGAGAGAGCAAGAGAGAGAGAGAGAGCGCTCCTGTGTGTGTGTGATCAGGGGAGGTGGGAAGGTGGAAGAATCTGAAGTAGACTCCTCTCTTGGAGTGTGGAGCCCCCCACAGGGCCCAATCCCACAACACTGAGATCATGACCTGAGTCGAAACCAAGAGTCAGAGGCCCAACAGACTCAGCCACCCAGGTGCCCCAATTAATACACACTTTAAAACTCTACCAGTTAATTGAAACAATTGGGCAACCTGTTCAGTTGCAATTGTAGATATTCTAAATTCAGTTGGACAAGTTTTTAATTGTTAACAAAATTCTGTCTTTCCATTAGTTAAAGACAAGACAAATGCTTCAAAAAAAAAAAACAATTCAGTAGAACTAAATATGATTTCCATAGGGTGTTCATTTTTTTATATTTTATTTTACTTATTTAAATACTACAAATATATTTTGACCCAATGTTGCTACATTCTCCAGCATTTTAGCAGATAATTGAGCAATGGTTCTTCATCCAAATTATTTATCTTAATACATCCTTATTTTCTTGTTTCTATGACCATGGCTTTGCCCTTAAGATTTAACAGTGGTCTTCATAATAGGGGACGTTCCAGAAACCAGATCTTGTAGAATTTAATAGAATAATTCACATGGTGCCCAAGAGATTCAGTGTATTTATAACACCAAAAAGAGAAAGGTAGAAAAAGAAACTTGAAAGAAACTCCAAAGTTCTTTTGAGTTCAATAGCTGTCTAACTAAATAAAATGTGATGTGAGATTTTAGGGCAAAAGGCAGCAAAGACTGTTGGGTATTAGTTCTTAAAGAATTGTACCTTCAGCCTGCTAATAGCTGTCATTCCCATAACCTTTGAAGAAATACAAATAGCACCCGGGCTCTGAGTTTACCTCTACCTCAGTGATATAGCATTTTTTTCCTATTTGCAAGTCTTATTCAGCACTTTAGGTTACCTCTTGAAAAACTGCCTACTGGTTGACTGCTTCTGACAGATAAGACTTCTAGAATGCTTTTGACAAAAATGATTTCACATCACTATTTTAACAAACTCCCAATATTAGAACTATATCGTCAAAATATTGTTTGTGCTTCCTGAAAATATATTGATGGTAGGAGCAAAAGAGTCATTGACAGAAATGATAGAACGTTTTATAGAAATATACATATATATATATATATAAATTATTCAGTATTCAAGTACTTCAAAAATACCTGGTGAAGGAGTTGGAATTTCTGAATTCTGGAGTTCTCAAATATTTAGTCTTGAGCAAATTATCAGAGATTTGGGCCAAAGATGATCTCTCTGTGTTAGCTTGCTTTCCTATTAGGTAAGTAAATAAATATGAACCCTATCATTTCCTGGACCATTCCCATCTCAAAGCAAATTACATAGTAACAGGGAAATAGCTCTCTTTGGAAATAAATTTTCTGGACAATTTATATAATGCAGATAACTGTAGAAGATTTGACTCCAAAAAATTTTATTCTTTTTTTTTAAAGATTTTATTTATTTATTTATTTGAGAGAGAGAATGAGATAGAGAGAGAGCATGAGAGGAGGGAGGGTCAGAGGGAGAAGCAGACTCCCCGCTGAGCAGGGAGCCGGATGTGGGACTCGATCCCGGGACTCCAGGATCATGACCTGAGCCGAAGGCAGTCGCTTAACGAACTGAGCCACCCAGGCGCCCCAAAAAATTTTATTCTTATTACTTTGAAAATTAATGCAGAGGTACACATATCATGGGCCAGAAACACTCAGACAAATGTGTTGGCAAAACAAACTTTATCTGACCCCCAAAAATGAAAAAATAAACAGAAGTTACCAGGAGATAGATTTCAGCCTAACATCAAACTCAACTTTCAAACAATCAGAACTGTCTTATAATGGCTTCATTATGGGGAGAAATCCCTATTTACAGATGCTCTTAAACAAAAGCTTTTTTAAGAAATAAGGTAACTGGGTTCAGCATATAACCTACAAGTTCAGATTCTTAAGCATGTATTTCACCAAAAAAAGAGAAAAATACTTATCTTTAGTACAACCTGACAAAACACTTCCTCATTTTTTTATCTGAAAAAAGAGGGTTCAAGGGGCACCTGGGTAACTCAGTTGGTTAAGTGTCTGCCTTCAGCTCAGGTCATGATGCTGGGGCCCTGGGATCCAGCCGCTGAGTCAGGCTCCCTGCTCAGCGGGGAGTCTGCTTCTCTCTCTCTCCCTCTGCCCTCCCCCCTACCCCCATCCTTATCCCACCCTACCTCCCCCACTCCCCACCTCATACTTGAGCTCTCTCTTTCTCTCAAGTAAATAAAATCTTAAAAAAAAAAAAGAGGGTTCAAACAAAACAGTACTTGCAAGTATGTGCATTGTTGTCAGCTCACACAGGGCCAGCCTGATGAGCCATGGACCTTCAAGTCCTTTCCTCAGTCCATATGGGTAATTGGCTGGAAATCTGTTTTTACAAACTATTGAAAGCTACTAAATATCCTCTTGAATGGTTTACTAAATGTTTCTAAAGTTTGGAATTCATAAACAAATGTTGGTACAATACTAGAGCTTACTGAGACTTAAATTAAGTATTCTATTAAATTTGGTTGTCACATAGCACTGGGGTACAATGTGGATGTGCTTTCATATTCCCACAATTTTAGGGAAGGAAGATTTGTTGCTAGCTCATAAACAGGAATGTCTTGAGTTGACGGCAGCTTTCACGTGCTGTTATTCTTATTTTAATAATACATTATGGTTATATTAACTTCATCATTATTAAACTGAGTTCATGTTAGCTGTTGGGTTGCATGTGGAAGTGCATGGATTCATCATTGATAATGTCTGCAAAATACCATTAACTAGTCTTCCACATACTAGACCCATGAATCCATGGCAATTTGAAAAAGAATCAGCCATACTTCTATGGCCAAAGGGATGTAATATTGCAAAGAGTGGAAAAGAAGCTTCCCCAAAATATGTTTGCCATGTTTCCTTTCCATCACTAGGTACTTGGTCTACTAGATGGTCCTCTAAATAGAATATGTCTCATGCTGGCTAACTGAACATAATAAAAAAATTAAAAAATAGAGTATGTCTCAATTCTAGAATGGTATACTAATAATCTAACAAACTGAAAGATTTCTAGGAGCCTTCAGAGCTCTACTTTTTAATTCCAATTCTATACTATGGAAAACCTTCTCATGTTGAGAAGGAAGATTTGAGAGTGAGTTAACACCATGTTAACTTTTAAGAAGAAAGCTAGTCACACAGCTACCATTCTTTGAGAAGAATGCCTCCTACTTCAGAAGACTCATGAAGAATCAAGAACAGAGAAATGACATGCTCAAGTCACTGTTCCAGCTGCTACATTTCAGAAACAGGGAGAGTCACCACCAAGCATATAAGTGAGAAAAATCAAAGACTAGCACCTAAAGTGACTGATAGCTCACTCACCTCTGGCAAGCCTCAAAGTAGCCAGAAGGGAAGGTTTCAGGAAAAAGGATCCAAAGACACGAAGACACAGAGTTATAGACAGACTGATATGTAAACAGGTGAACAACAGAAACAGTAATATACAAGTAAATAGCAATCTTGATAGAGAAAATACTATCGAATGAGCTGTGAGATGTTTTATATCTTAAATCTTGTTTCAAGCTAAAATACTTTTTTTAAAATTATTTATTTATTTATTTATTTGACAGAGAGAGACACATCGAGAGAAGGAACACAAGCAGGGGGAGTGGGAGAGGGAGAAGCAGGCTTCCCGCGGCGCAGGGAGCCCGATGTGGGCTCCATCCCAGGACCCTGGGATCATGACCTGAGCCGAAGGCAGACGCTTACCGACTGAGCCACCCAGGCGCCCCCAAGCTAAAATTCTTTGCTTAGTCATCATAGATTTTCTTAATTCAATATATTTCTTTTAAACAAAGAGATTAATTAGAAGACAAAAATTTCAATTATGAGTAAATCCCTCTTCCTCAACTACTAGTACCTGGAGAAGAAAGGAAGTACCAGGCAATTTTCGAGTTTGCCACAGCCATCTGATGGCAGCTCCCTGAATGAAAGCTATAAGGTCTCAGAGCTTACATGAGTCTCTAGCTCTTTATCAGTATTGTAGGTATCTCAGGGCTCACTAAAGAATATCCTATAACTTACACATGTATAACAGTGTTCTTTGTCAGGCTAGGGAACTGAAATCAGGTGTGCAATACCCATCTTAATCAAATATATTTGAAATAACTTAAAGACATACTAAAATAAGAATTAAGGTTCTCAGCTTCATGTCTTGACAAGAGTTATAAGGTATAACTTGCTTCTAAGAAGAAAACATTAGAAAAGAATGGAATAGAATTATTGAGTTACTACCTGGAATATCCAATAATCCATGGCCCTGTGGAAGTTGACCATAGTACTTGTGAATAACTTAACATCAGGGTGCGTGAAATTATTAAATTGTCTGTGAGGGGTAATTTCATGGACACACTACTGACAAAATAACAAATCAAAGCAAAGTAATTGAAAGTAAAAAAGTTGAAATAGCACTAATACTGTTAATAATGGCATGCTGGAAAAAAAATCCCTGCATTTGTACTTTCAAACAATAAGATGAAGTCAAATTATGCATAATCTTCAATAGTTTGACTTTGTTTGGATCATTAACATCACAGGCAAGAAGAGAATTGGAAAATTCAAGACATAAAAATTAGTTCAGTATTTTTAATCAGATTGAGCATATTTCTTTTGCTGGTAAAATGACAACTTACTGAGAACATTAATGGATTTTATTACCTATGCTTATAAAATATTTTTATAAATATCACCCCCAAAATGTCTGGTTCTCTTTTAGTTCTATCTTCCTTATCTTCCTATCTTCCTTCTATCTTCCTTCCATTAATATCTTCCTCAAAATATTCACTTGTTGTTGCTGTTTTCTTTGGTCAAGTATTGGAGCACTCATGGGGATGCACTGCATTTGGAACAACATCCAGTACTAGGTGCAAAATGCAGCATTATCTTGAGAATAGTGAGTAATTACAAAACACTGTACAATTTTAATGCTTCAATGGGCTTTTCGTTCAGTATTGAATTTAACTCAACTCTTATAATTTTAGAAAATTCCTTAGTAGGAATGACTTTCTATGTGAAGTCTCTTAATGAGCACAGGGCCCAGCACTATAATGTCACTCCCTAATTGAATCTGTTATAATAATATTGTGTTGCTGTGATGCTACTGAACTACCATCAGTGAGACGTACAACGGGAGTTGTTCTGGAAAAATTAGTAGTATATATTTTTTTTCTAAGACCTAGGGATAAAATATGGGGAAGGAAATATTCACCAACCCATCCATCTTGGCTTCCTTAGCCCACTACAGCCAAATCAGGAAAAGAGATATATAAATTTAAAGCCATTATATAGGTTATTCAGGCCAAGAATACCTAATTCTCAGAGAGAAGAAGGGTTGTAGGACTTAAATTATCCACAGTGACTGCCTAAGCAGATAAATGTACCAGATAACTTCTAAACTCTCCACTTCACTTTGTCTGTGTAGCTACAACTGTGTTTAGAGGGTCCCACACACGGCTTTAAATTGACTCATTTGTAATATACTGCAGATTGTACTTTCATTTATTACTGGGTGTTGCTCTACACTGTATCATAACTTCAGCCTTTGGACAGCAATCTGAACATTTTCACCAGTGGCCTCTACTTTATAGAAAGTACTACGTAGTTATTACCTACTAATATAAAAAACAATTTCAGTAATTTCAATGAATTATCCACATAACAGTTCGTAATATTATTTTAACACACCAAAGTTAAAATGAGTTTGCATTATTTTTAACTAGCTATGAAAATCTATCCAAAGATTTTAAATGAAATGTTATCTCCCTCAACTGCACAGAAGTTATTATAAGCCTTATATCAGAGAGCACTCATTACAGTTCCTTCTAATTCAACCTTTCTTTTTAGCAATTAGCTATCATTTCCAAAAGTTGGCCTCAGTTCAAGAATAAAATTTCCGAAGTAATCAAACCTATTTTCAATATCCATGCATCATAATCTTCAAAACTCTTACCTTTTTTTTTAAACTGGAGACTTTTGTGTATAAAATATAAAATGAATGCTTAAGAAACAAACATTGCATTATGTTTTCTGTTTCCATATTGGATTTTCATAAATATCTGATTAAAATTTTTTCTGTGATCATAAAATTCTACAATCGTGTGGATAAATAATAACTTTCTCAGAATCATTTTAATAATGCAACAGTATTTCTGAAATAGAACCTCATGCACTTGAAGATTTGCTTTTGTTCACTGCTTAGTTCTTTTACTTCTTCTTCCCCAAAACAGCACAAAGCTATTAGAATGGCTTACTAGATTTATCTTAAATTTTGCCAAGAATTAGAATGCATGTGGCCTTGACCAATCTCATTAGCCTAATGATAGTGAGATATATGAGGCTTTTGCCATCCCACCCCATATGGGGTCTGGCTTCAAGGGAAAACGCAGCCATCATAAAATAACCTCAGCAGATAACAACTGCACCACAGTCTGTTCTAACCAAGGCATCCAATCTCTGCTAAATTTACACATTCTCATTCCAAACTTAGGTTCTTTGTTTACCCAGAAAAAAAATTTGTTTCATTTCTTTCTTTTTTTTTTTTTGAATACATCAATCTTTATGTATATCACTCAGGAACATACTTGAGTCTTCCTGAAGATAATGTATACATCGTTTCTAGCACATGAATAGAATCCCTGCTTTCACACCCCATCCTTCTCTTTCTTTACACATACGCAAAAAGGCCTCATTTAAATCAGAGGAAATGAAAGTTCTAGTTTAACTAGTAAACTTTTTTCATTCAGTATTACCAGAAACGACATTCTTGCCACTGGTTTTCCTCTTGAAAGAAAGAAAGAAAGAAAGAAAGAAAGAAAGAAAGAAAGAAAGAAAGAAAGAAAGAAAGAAAGAAAGAAAGAAAGAAAGAAAGAAAGAAAGAAAGAAAGAAAGAAAGAAAGAAAGAAAGAAAGAAAGAAAGAAAGAAAGAAAGAAAGAAAGAAAGAAAGAAAGAAAGAAAGAAAGAAAAGCTTGTTTCAGGGTTTAGGTTCTTTTTCTTCTCTTCTCTTCTCTCTCTCTTTCCTGTTTTATTTATGATAACTCTTCTGACCTGGAATTAGCAAAGAACTATGCATACATGCCCCAATGTTCCCTACATCGTTGAATCACTAAGAACCAAGCACTTGTGGAGAATTTTACTGAAATTTTTTCTGAAGATAGATGACATTAACTCTGTAACACATTAGTGATGTTTTTATTTGCACCTTTTCATCTCACTTCTCTGTGAAAACCTTTTGAGGAAATATTCTCAAGTTGCCACATAGTCTCCCTTTATATTTCCCTTACTTTGATTCAGGGGTAAACAATCATTTCCACTATAATGAATAGTAATAATAACTTCTGAACACTGCAATAATTCTAGTTGTCATGATCTTCTCTCATTTTCACTTTGGCAATTATTCTTATATATCTATATCCAAGATAACCCATCCAGTCTAGACATCACTTCCTCTTGTCCTTCTCTTTTTATAAAAATACTTTATACCCATGCCACGCCTTTCAACTAAAGATCTCAAAGTGGTTCTTTTTCTCTAATATGCCTTTATATTCTCTAGAGAACCAAAGAGGCTATTATTATTATTATTATTATTATTATTATTATTACTATAGCTCTAGCTTTCTTTGCTGGGTGAATTCTGGTCTGGTTGCTAAGAAGCATGGATTTGAATATATTCTCTAGCAGCTTCTATCCTTCCACTTTTAAAATGGTTATTCTTTTTAATCCATTGAAGTGCATTTGACTATCATTTTTAAAAATCTTTTTTTTAAAGTCAAAATGCAACTCTCTGGAAACCAATGAATCTCATTGCCACGGTATGGTAGGTACTCCTGCTTCGAGATCTATAATCATTTCTTCAGTGTCAGTAATGAAATGCTTCAGTAACCTCTCCTAGCCCCTTGGCAATCCGCCTACTAGTCTCAGGCCATTTTCCCCTATAATCCTGCTACTCAAAGAGCCAGGAATGATGGTGCTGCTGCCATGGCGATTTGGAGCACTGGAGGCCTGGAAGTCTTTTCTGTGTTTTAGAGACGATATTAGCTGAAGAATTGTAGATTGTATAATTAAGAAGCTTATTTCATTGCCAACTTCCCCTGAGACCATTTTCCCCTCCCATATCGACCTGCCTATCAACATATGGCCTTTATTTCTAGATTAACAAGTGGTTTCTAGTCCTGCTTCACTTCATCCAATGAACATTCCCTTGTTACCTTACCCAAGATCACACATGAGTGCCCAGCTACCCAAATAATAGTTGTTGGGACATTAAGTGTACATGAAAATTTGCATGAATCTGCAATTTTATTCTTCCTTCCAGGCAGGCCAATTCGTCTAAACATGTGTTAATCATTTACTATGTACAAAACATTGGGCAAGGTACTGGAAAACGATGATTAAGAAAATCCTATTCGTGTTCTCAAGGAGATCATTGTCTAATGGAGATAACATACATAAACAGAAACAGAAACAAGATGGGAGGTGTACAGTGAGAAGTGTTACAGGATATTAAGAGGATGTGCAGTGAGACCCATAGTCCAGTTGAGGAAGGCAGTGAGTAGGTGAGGAAAGCTATACTGGGGAAAAGAAAGTCTGAGCAGAGCTGTACAAGATGAATAGAAGTTAAGTAGGCAGAGTGTGGGGAAAGCATCCCAAGAATAAGGGAAGTATGAATAATGGCTTGGGGATGATAAACACCACATTGCACCTGGGGAATTACTAGTTTGCTGTTATTAAAACCAAAAATCTGAAAGGAGTATGCAGCAGGAAGAATGGAAGACATAATTGTGAACCATATGCAGCACTTTGAACTTGTAAAATGGATAATTAAAGAGCACTTTAGTTTTGTATGAACTGAAGCCTCAAACCTGAGTGTAATAATTAGTTTGCCACAAAGTACTGGCAAAGTGTGTTCCTGAAGGCTTCTTTATCAGCCATTGTGAAGAGTCATTTATTTATTTTTAAAATTTATTTATTTATTTTTAAAGATCTTATTTATTTATTCATGAGAGACAGAGAGAGAGAGAGAGAGAGAGGCAGAGGGAGAAGCAGGCTCCCAAGGAGCAGGGAGCCCAATGCAGGATTCGATCCCAGGACCCTGGGATCATGACCTGAGCCGAAGGCAGACGCTCAACCATCTGAGCCACCCAGGCACTCGTAAAGTGTCATTTAAAAGAAAAAGATAACAACCCAAGCACTTGCTCAGGGGTCCACCAGGCCAGTGAAAAAGTTCTGGGGACTAAGCTGGGTGGGGCAAGTTACCCTCAGCAGAAAGAAGGACCCGAAGTAGGGCAAGTATTAGAAGTTGCCAAAAAGAAAGTAAACCTGAAATGTCATATTTATGGTCCATGAAATTCAACAAAATTGTAGGTTACAACAGAGACAAAGACCCAAACACATGTGACCCATTATGCACATCCTACCATGCTGCATCACACCCACTCTGATGTGGATGCTAGCACTTCCCTTCCCACAAATTTCTCCCTCTTTTCAGGATTGACTTTCCTCATCAGGTAAATGTACTCTTTGCTTGTCAGTCAAGTCTGATATGCTAAAAAGAGAAAGATTCCTTAGCAAAAGGTAAAGGAAAAAATGGATCTCCCCAAACATGAGAAATAACAGCACCCCGTATTTCCTATAGGATTCCTTAACCAACCAACCAACCAACAGAAAAACAGTGTTCATATACCACAAATAAGATAATCGATTCACAGACCAAAAGATTATGCAACTAGCTGAAGGTCATAGAGAAAATCAGTCATCTCAAGATCCAAGCCCAGGCCTCTGACTCATGGCTTAAAATCCCTCAGTATGTCACTTATCTAATGGAATGTTGTGGGTTAATATACAACTATACTTTGCCAAAATCCTTTCCAAAAATCTTTAGTTTGACATTGATCTAGGATAGCAGATGATGCCTGGATCATAAGGAAGAGTTCAGACTTTTTATCTCTTTTTATGACAACAAAGATCTGAAAGCTTTGTTAAGAAAACTGGTTATGAGCCAGTTTCTATTCAAGCCTCTGGTAAATGGTCTAAGAAATAGGAAACAGTAGAGTTAAAAGGAGGGAGTTGGTAGATTTCTAAGGCAATGCTATCCTCTTCAGAAGATCGGTAATTCATATATTTTATAGTCTACTTGAGACTGTGTTCCACAGCATTTCTTTTAGTCCCTGAGAGCTCTAGCAGCAGTTAATTGACCAGAAAAGGCATGTATCATTCCAGGTCTGTCATTTAAGTAGAATGGTACTGTCTGCATAATTCTTTTCTGCATATTTGGACCTAACAGGATTTAGAAAAGTTTATGATGGGGCAGGGAAAACATACAGAGTTTTGAGTAGGTCTTCCCATAACTTCCTACTAGAAATAGCTACTAATGCATAGCAACCCATTAAGACAGTTCCTTAACTCTTAAAAAAAAACAAAACTTTGATATTGGAGACTAAAATTAAAACACAGTTTTGCTATTCAACCAAGTCACGTTTTGTTTGTATCAAAATATTATATGGATACATTTATTAACAATTCCAATAATTTATTATAAATCAGAGAGGTTGCAAAAAAGAGAGTAAGAGGGCCACCTGGGTGGCTCAGTCATAGGGTGTCTGCCTTCGGCTCAGGTCATGATCCCAGGGTCCTGGGATCGAGCCCCACATCGGGCTCCCTGCTCGGCGGGAAGCCTGCTTCTCCCTCTCCCACTCCCCCTGCTTGTGTTCCTGCTCTCGCTATCTCTCTCTCTCTGTCAAGTAAATAAATAAAATCTTTAAAAAAAAGAGAGAAAGTAAGATGTTTCTAATTCTACATATAGTCTCAATGGTCAACACAATTGTGATACACAGGATTCTCAAAATGACTCTATAATATGGAACTAAGAACAGGCCTGTCTAAACACTATTTTTTTCCTCACTGGAAAGGCCAATAGAATGTATGATGGAAGAAATATTGAACAATAACACTCAGGCCAATCACTTTTTTGAGGAAGTAAAAACTGAAACCCAGGGAAATCTTTTATGAGTTAAGAGTCATGACTTGAATCCAGATTTTGTTTAGTTTTATCTCCAGGCTGCACCAAGGAGCCTTCTTCAACTCAGTTTCTCCTCCTCCTGATGCTGACCTGTGCCTCCCCAGTGGACTGTTACACGTCTTTATATAAACCTCTAGCCTGAGTTACAAATGACCTCTTAAACCTCTTAACCAACTTTTTTTTCTTTATTTTCCAATTTTCTTGACTGCTCTATATCTTTTTTATTTTGATGACCTTCACTCCTTTGTAAAACTCTATTCATTCATCTGTTCAAAAAGATTTAGGGAAGGCCTCCCTTGATTGTCATGTCCTTTCTTGATTTCTCCACATGCCACTAAGCGATTTCCTTCCGACGTGGCCTGCTCGGTCTGCTTTCCGGGCGCCACTTTTTCCTTCCACCACCTGAACATGGGCATGTCTCAAGGCTGTTGTCAGTTTTCCTGCTTTATTCAAGACTTTCATCCAATTCCACAACTTCAGCCATCAGCCTCTGTGGCTGAATGGCGAAGCGGCATCTCTAGCCCAGATTTCCTCTGGGCCAGGACGTGGGCCACCTTCCTCCTGCAGCAAGTGTTCAGCAGGAAAGCTCAGATCCACTTGAAACTAATCCCTTCTGAATCTGCATATGTATTCTCACCCCAACCTACTTCCTCTGAAAACTTTCCTGTCTCAGTACAAAATGTGATGATATCCCTTCAGCAAGGCCTTAATGCCAAGACTCATGCTTAAGAGAGTCCTCTGATGCTCTGGGTTAAACAAATCACCCGGTGTTACCAATTATCCGCACACATCTGCTCCTTCTTTCCTACTCCTACTGCTTCTGCTCTAGGCTCCAAAGCCTGACCTGTTCCTCCCTCTTCCCTCTGGCTCAATTATTATTATAAAAGTCTTCACCATATAGAAAATTAAAAGAATAACACAGTGGGTACACAGTCTGTACCCACAAACTAGATTTAATAATTTTTATCATATTTTCTTTTTCTATATCTGAATCTAGATGTAGGTATAGGGATAGAGATAGGGACGAATGTGGGTATGGGTTTAGGTATAAATATAGACATAAATACAGACTTAGACAAGATGTAGACACAGATACAAATACAGATATACATATATACACACACGAATATATGCACACACACACACACACACACACACACACACACACACAGACATATATCGTGCCAAGCAATCCGAAAGGAGATAATGTGACTTCTCAGCACATCTCTTAAGAATGAAAAATTTCTCTTGTAGTACCACAATATCATTGTCACAACTAAAAATTAACAATAATACACTAATATCACCTAAAATTCAGTCCACATTCAAATAGCCTCACTCAGTGGCTCAGTGGGTGGAGCGTCTGACTCTTGATTTTGACTCAGGTCATGATCTCGGGGGGTTGTGAGATCAAGCCCCACAACGCGCTCCACGCTTTCAGTCTGCTTGAGACTGTCTCTCTCCCTTTCCCTCTGTCCCTCCCCCTGCTCAGGCTTTCTCTCTCTCGCTCTCTTTTAAATAAATAAATAAATAAATAAAATCTTTTTAAAAAAATAAAGAAAAACAATAGCCTCATTGATTCCCCCCAATGGCTCTTATAGCTATTGTTTATTTTGTTAAACTATGATTCAGAGTTCATAAGCTAAAGTTGTATTTGATTATCCTATTTCTTTATCTTTTTACTTCCCTCCTTCCTGTTTATTTTTCATAAGAATTTACTTAGCCTCAGAAAATGTCAGATAACCTAAATTTATCTGATTGTTTCTTTGAAATGCCATATATCTTTCACCTCTTTCCCCTATAACTTGTAGAGGCTTGGCCTGTTCCAATCACTTTCTTTTTTTTTTTTTAATTATGTTCCAATCACTTTCTAATTAGTCCCCTTTATGTCACCTAATTTTCTCAATCTTTTATATACCAAATGAATCTTTCTCTCTACTCTCCTTATGCTTTAATTCCTTTGCTAAAATCTTCCCTGTTCCCACCCTTCTGCACCAACCCCTCCCAACCACTATTCCTCTTGCATCATAAAATCCAGACCCTTTAAGTTTTCCTTTTAAGACCTCCTCAAGCTGGTCCTGACCCACTTCTGTGGTTTCAACCCTATCTCCTCCCCTTTTTAAATCTTGGTTTCAGACAAACTACTTCCTGGAGTACACAGTGTATTTCCCTATCTCTACTTTTACTCTTTCTGATTTCAGGACATTGTCACCTCTTCAAGTCCTGCTTTCAAAAGCCTAGTTCAAATACTTCCTTCATGCTGCTTCTTCTCCAGACCACTCTAGTGCCTACAGTTACTTTCTTCTTCTGAACTCATAGTCCTTAATATGCGTGTGCTAGCATTCATTTGGCAATTAATGTCCTGACCCACAAACAACAGTTGTTTAATGTTTTCTCATAGATTACTCATCACCCATACTATTTAACCTTTTATGTACTGTCATATAACTTTCCACCTTGTCATTCAACCATATTTTAAGTTCCATTAGTGTAGGGTCCACACAAAGGCCTTTTTAAGTTAATGCATAAATTCGCCTAATAATAGGTACTCAATGAATATTTGTTACCTGACTTACTGATAGATCCTAGAAAAAAATAACAAGACAAATGAGAAATCCAAATTTATAGTTTGGAAAAGGCCTAACCTCTGTCAAATCATAACTAATATTCAATAATTACTCTGAATTTTTATATTAACTAGTAATAAGTCCAAATGCCAAATTTCAGAGATATACCCTTCAGCTATTGTTGGCCTAAAGTAGTGGGAAAGAATTGGACTTTAAAGAGCCTGAATTCAAGTTGCAGCTCTGTCCACACTAACTACATGCCCTTTGTAGGCAAGGTATTTCAATAGTTTTGATCTCAGACTTATTGGCTATCCAATGGGAATAATGACACCTTCCCAGCTTGCTGGGGGAAAAAATGAAGCAATAATGACACAAGTACATACACTCAATCCCTAGATATTGTGATGTTCTCAATAATTATTAGTTGAATCTAATTTCTGAGATTTCACTCTCTTGCTTAAGTGTAGAAGAAACAACATGGTAAAAGAGGCTCTTCAAATGCTTGAAACCAAGTCATTCTAAGAATTTGTAGGTAGTAACCCTGAATATTAAACTTGCCAAAAATATGAATACTCACTGAACCATGCAAAACACTATTACCAACTTGCTTGTGCAATGTGACTGCTCTGCTCGTCTTAGGAGAGGGAAGTTCCCAATCAGAGAAATTGCATGAACTTCAGAGGCAGACTGACCTGGGTTGGTTCTGTCTTAACTACCTACAGCCTTGATAAACACATACAACTTTGCAGAAGATGTAGACCACAATAATATCTACTTCAAAAGTACTATTATTAAGTGGGATGATCCCTGCGAAATGTTTAACCTAATGCCGTGTGTATGTAAAGTGCTCAAAAAAGGGTTGTTGTGATGTTATTTCTCCAAACAAACCTGAAGCAAAGCACTTTATTCCAAAGTTGTTCTCAAAAGTAATACTAGATGGAAATTTCCAAGCTATTTTTTCCCACACCCTACTCCTCTGCCACAGCCTGTCCTGTCGAGTCACTACCTTCCTCACTTGACATTCTCTCCTCTCTATAAGTCCTTGCTTGTGCTGTGCTTCAGCTCCTGGAGAGACTTCTTCCTCTTCATCTGCCCAAATCCTAAAGATTTGACTCCATCCCTGCCTTTTTTCATGGCCACTGCCATTTTTCAATCTTTGATGACCTTGTCCTCCTTTACTTACCCAGAGACATTCACATCATATTTAGTTATATAGGTTGACTTGTACTTGCTTTTCTCTACACAATAATGTGTCTTTTCTACCAAGTGAATTATAAAATGTTTGATGGCAAGATGATGCCTTATTCTTAGCCTAGTTCAGTGTCAAAACAATAATTATTTGTTGAATTAATAGAGGTAACTGATCATGTCAAAAGCACCTTCTGGAAACTCAAAGATTATGTAAAACTTTATATACTGATAGTTTTTATTCATAAGTTATGAATCACCCTTTCAAAGGTAGAAGAAAAACATACTTAAGCTGAAAGAAATTGGATCAAATTGGAGCATTCATTTCTAAATCTCTCCTATCTCCACAGGCCTTTAAAGTGACAAATCAGAAATTTGATTCATTTATGAAAAAGTGCCATTGATTTTTTTTTTCTTTTTCTTTTTCTTTCTTTTTTTTTTTTTTTTTTTTTTTTTTGCTTGACCAGAAATATATTAGGATTCTTTAGGCTTTAAATGACAACAACATAATCCAATTATTTTAAGGAAAGCGGAGAATTTATTGGTTTATATAACTCTAAAGAATAGAATTAGTTTTGACTTTTTTATGCAGTTTGACATCAAATTATATCAGCAGGCTTCAGTTTATCCCTCAGCTCTCCTCAGTTCCAGTATTAGCTTCCAGAGAAGTCAAGATGGTGGTAGCAGCTCCAGTCTGCATGCTTCCTGGTTCAGTTCTAGAAGGGTAGCGATATTATCTTTCCCAAAAGTCACAGAGAATGAATGTCTCATGAGACTTGGCTCGCTCTGATGGAATCCAAGACCACTCTGGAGCCAATCACCATGACAAAAAGAGACAGCACACAGACCTGCTAAATCCCACACCTCCAACCGGGGTCAGAGGTATTTGTTAGTTGGCTTCCAGGGACCACACAGATATGGGGAGGGGTGGTTTCTGAGAGGAAAATGGATACAGGTATCAGAGGGTAGGTGAATGCATACTGTGGAAACATTTCCAGAACTCACAGGCTGTACATACCTAGCAATCTTCTAATAAACTCGTTCCATGACTTAAGCAAGTCTATCTTCATTACATGCTAGGATTGTGCTTCCAAGCTTTTTTGAAATCATGATATACAGAAAATAATAGCAGTCCTGTGTTACACTGAGGGAAGAAGGCAGCCTACAGCTAGGGGTCAATGGCTGTCCCAGCCACCCTGAGTATTGAGAGAGTCAGTGTCTCAACACAGCACAGCACAGCACCATGTGGCTGGGGAAGCTCCATCAAGGAGGCAGATAATATTGTGCAAAGGCCACCTAATCAAGGGAAGTTTCAAGTCCTGGCTTTTAGATCAGATCACCACTTAACTTGCTGTAAGTAGTTGAGACAAGTCTCAATTTCTCTGTACCTTTGTGTCCTCATTGGTAAAACAGGGGTAAATAATACCTACCCAGCTCACCACACAGAAGCACTGAAAAACAATTGCATAAAATAATGCATGTCAGTGTACTTTACAAACTATAGGATATTACACAAATGTGAAGCATTATTTCTATTTTCTGGGACCCAGTTTCCCATTTGAAAAATAAGCTGGGAGATAGGAGACCTCTATGATACTTTCTTACACTGGATTTATACTATTATCTGATTCTGCTTTGTAGCTAAGTGAATCCACAGGGGTCAATGGGATTACAACCAACACCGCAGACACATGTTGGTAGAACAGGCTTGGCCAGGATATACATACTTATAAAGCTTCAATTATTGATCCCATTACACTAAAGGACATCTGAAAGAGCACTGAGCATCATTTGCCTAAACAAACAGAAACAACATAAAACCAGGATTAGCCAAAACCATAGTGAAGGGTTCACAATGGACATATAATTATAAACTTCATCCCTTAAACATGAACAAAGGTTAAAAAGAGCACAGAAGCAAATTACAGAAATTAAGTGAGGGAAACAGAAGCTCTGGAAGGCAATGTGAACAAGGAGACAAGACACAGCATGGTGACTAGACAGAGAGCCTGATTTCTTCCAAAATGTAATTATGCTCCTCCAAAGTGCATGCTGCCTCAGAACTATGCCATGAACACCTGGCGAATGTAGAAATGTTCACCAGCGCAAACACAATCCTAAAACCAAGCTCAATGAGTTCTCAATGTCCTTTGCAAAGGGAGAGCTTAACCAATTGGTGCCACGGGAATTCATCGATCCCACCTCTCTTGTTCATACTAAACTTTTCCTGCTTAAAAACAGTAAGATATAAAATGAAAAGATTCAAACTTTACAACTTCCTCTTTGTAAGATTCCTGCAGTGAAATATGCAGTGGGAGACAAGAAGGAATTGGGATCCAGATAACTTCAACAGAGGCACTTGGAATTAGACATTACTGGAATTCTGGATAGTATGTTTGGCATAAAATCATACAAATAAAATGGAAAAAATACATAGAATACAATAAGTTCTTCTTATGCAGATTCAACATATAAAGATGTTGGATTGTACATTTTACATGATCTCAGGAGGCCCTCAAAATGAAAAAAAATGATACATTGACTATGCTTTTGGGAACAATAATATCTTAGCAAAATCCTGACTCCCCATATCTAGCTCCTCTCTCAGTTTTCCAGTGAAATGTAAGCCTCGCAAATATCTCAGAGCCTCAAACTTTTTTCCATAATAAAAAACAGCTAATTTGGCCTCTTCCTGTCAATACAAGGACATAAAGAGTATAAAAAGAAAAATGTATATGAAAGAGCTTCGGGCTCTTTATAGAAAGTTAATAAAATATTTAATTAGCTTTACATAGCCAGTCATTAGCTGGACATCCAAGTTCTGTTAGGAGCGTATTAATGTTCTCAACGGATGGATTCAATGGCTACTTTGATTTCCTCTGCTCTAAGAATCAGTGCCACATAGACCAGCTGTGTGAATAGTCAGTAATTCGATGACATCAGTTAGTTGAGTGAAATATCAAACCAAATGTTGTCATTCAAACCTCGTATCACTACCATAAAATAAATCCCCAAATGCCCACATCCCAATCATAAAGTACAAGCATGACTAACCAGTCTACCTTTTCAGTTTGTGTCATTGCTACCAAATAAAAGACAAGATATAGGATGGACAGAAATCAATGATTCAATATGGGCAGAAGACCCTAGTAGTATTATAATTCCTCAGTGAATAACACTCATCCATTTAGTTAAGCAAGCCCCAAATCTAAATTACCAATAACACCTCACTTCCTTAATCCCCATATTTATTCCAAGCTAAGGACTCTGAGATTTACTGTAAGTAAAACGGGAAGTCATGATGAGAGATTTGAGAAGAGGTTTAATGTGATCTGACTTCCATTTCCTTGGGATCACTCTGAGTGAAGAATATAGACTATAAGAGGCAATGGCAGAAATAGGGAGACTAGTTAGAAGCCTAGTGCTTCCACCTATTTACCCCCTATACTTTCTTTATATTCCTGTTTCACTTCCTCGGGAAAGTTTTTCCAATCTTCTATATGCTCTTATAACCCATATTATCTGTTATTTATATAGCCTTGTCATCCTCGCAATTTTATATTTATTTGTGTGGTTATCTGATTAATATTTGTCTCTACTGGTCAATGAATTCCTTCAAAAGTATTCATTCAGGGCACCTGGGTGGCTCAGTCAGTTAAGCGGCTGCCTTCGGCTCAGGTCATGATCCCAGGGTCCTGGAATGGAGTCCCACATTGGGCTCTCTGCTCAGTGGGGAGCCTGCTTCTCCCTCTGACTGCTGCTCCCCCTGCCTGTCCTCTTTCTCTGTCAAATAAATAAATAGATAGATAGATAGATAAATAAATAAATAAAGTATTCATTCAGGTTTTTCCTTCTCCAGTATGTAATAGAGTACAGAACACAGTTGGTGTGCAATGAATACTAGGGAAGGGAAAGGAGAAAAGGGGGAAAAAAGCAAGGAAGGAAGGAAAAAAAGAGGGAAGGAAGGAAGTGACAGAGAGGGAAGAGGGGTGTTAGGGGGAAGGGAGAGGAATATAATGAGTTACTTCAACAACAACAACAGAAAAAGTAACTTTACCAATTCTGGTATAGTTGCTCCAAAATGATGCAATAATCTGGGGCAAACAGGATGATTTTTTGCAAAGGCTATAGGAAAGGTTATTCTCTACCATCTGAGGGAAGTCTGGATCATAAAGCAGTATCAGTAAAAGCTAACATTTATTGAGACATCCTTAGGTCCCAGTACTTTATTTATCTTGTTGAAATTCTCAACAGCCTTAAGGGGTTTGTATTATCACATCTTTCCGATGAGTAAATGTACTAAGAGCAGTTAGTTACACAGCCAGTAAGTTACAGAGCTGAGGGTTCAAACCTTCCTGTTTAGCTGCCATGCACACTGCCTCCTGCAGGGACAGTCAATAGCAATTTTATTAAAGATTTACTTCCTGCAATCCCATTCCTGAAAATCCATTGTGTCAAACAAATAGCAGGGTTCAAATGTAGATGAATTTCTGCTGCACATCTAGTGTGTACATTTCCCCCAACAGAAACAATTCCAATCAGTGTCACACAGTTTCATTTGAAATTTTAATGAGGCACAACAAGCAAAAAGGAGGAAGGGAAGAGAATGGAAAATCAGAGCCACCTAATAGCAGAATCTAAGAAATTGTATTTGCTGCAGTATTAAAGCACAAAACAGAATCTTTCATTTCTAGCAACACTTAAAAGAACTTGGTTTGTTTCACATATTAACAGGAAATATAATTTAATATCACTTTGAGGCATAGAATAATTCTTATTTCAGATGTTCCATAAGAACAATAACTGCCACAGAAATGAATCTCTCCTTTTGATAAATTTTCAGAGAGAAATAGGAGAAAAGTCAATTTAAAACTGTACTTTGGGATTCTTTCATCATAGCTACCTAATGAAACATGGGGTTTCTAAAATATTTATGAAAACTTTCATCATTTAAATATTTTCAGTGAATTTCACTTTTCCCAAAGAAAAACTTTCCTTTTTCCCTAAAAAAACCCAAAATATAAGTTTATGTATATATATGGGTAGAGAAAAAGATCAAGATACCTGTATGTACAGGCATGTATCTACCTGTATCTGCATCTAAATATGTATCTATAGCTATTCCTCTCATAAGCATATGGCAGGAATGTAAACTGGTTCAACCTTTTGCCAGGCAATTAAGGAGCAAACATCGAGTTCTTATAATGTTCATATTTTCAATCCAATATCTAGGCAATATCTTATGACAATATGGAAAGATTTAACTACCAGAATAGTTATCCTCGTATGGTTTATAGTAACAACAACAACAACAACAACAAAGAGGTAATCTATCTAATAAAAAGTGATCAGTCAATAAATTACAGCACATCGGGATACCGGAATACTGTGCGGCCATTATAAATGACGCTGCAGAAGCACATTTGTTGATTTGGAACTATGTTTAACAGTATATTATTCAGAGAAAACAAATGAGTTTAAAAATAGTAAGTATAAGTACAGCATATTTCCACTTTCATAAAAACATAAATATTATAGACAGAAATAAGACTGAGGAGAACAATTACCGAAATACTATTAGTTGTATATGGAAACTGAGATTATGGGATAAATACATATGTATAAATAAATATATGTATATATATGTGTGTGTGTGCTTATAATTTATGTATGTGGTGTGCATGTGTATATATATACATCTATATGTGCATATATGATTTTCATAGTTTTCCAATGAAAAAAATTGGCCAAGGTATATGTTTCTTTCTAGAAAGAAAACCACCAATGTTAATTTTTTTTTAAGATTTTATTTATTTATTTGAGAGAGAAAGAGCACAAGCACAAGCAGGGAGAGAGGCAGAGGGAGAGAGAAAGGGAGAAGCAGACTCTCCGCTGAGCCCGGAGCCCGACGGGCTCGATCTCAGGACCCTGAGATCATGACCTGAGCCGAAGGCAGACACTGAACTGACTGAGCCACCCAGGCGCCCCCCAATGTTAATTTTTAAATCAAATCATTACAGTCCATTACTTTAAAAAAAAAAAAAAAACTATGAGAAATAAAATGTACACAGCCAAAGTCAGGCTCTTAGGATTTTTTTTTTAAGATTTTATTTATTTATTTGTCAGAGAGAGACACAGCGAGAGGGAACACAAGCAGGGGGAGTGGGAGAGGGAGAAGCAGGCTCCCTGTGGAGCAGGGAGCCCAACATGGGGCTCGATCCCAGGACCCCGAGACCATGACCTGAGCCGAAGGCAGACACTTAACAACTGAGCCACCCAGGTGCCCCAAAAGCTTAAGATATTTAGTGAAGAAACAATTAATAAAATAAAATTTACCCAACAGTGTCTCCTAATTATATATTGAACCATACATAAATAATCATTGCTTATTCCTTTCTACAGAGATATCCTACATTAACCAATCATTTTACCTAACTGCATTTTTCCCTAGGTCTTTTAAGAATGTTTCAGAAGTTAACATCAAGTGTCTTTCTATAATAAAAATACCCACTGTGTTCCCACTCAGCTTGTTAAGAAATCAAAGAAAGAAATTAAGTTAGTTTGGCATGATTTGTTTTTGATGAGCCCACGTTGCCTCCTAATTATCACATTATTTTCCTCCAGATGTTTGCAAATTGACTGAGCACTGAGATTTTCTTTGTTGAAATGCACCATGAAAGCCCTGGACAATAGACTCTGCCTGAAGTTACTGTCTTTGAGTTACTAGGTTTTCTAGTATTTTAAAATGGAGCCTATCTGGCTGGAAAAAAAAAAATGTGCACATACTTTAACATATGACTATTTAAGTATTAAAATTGGCTATGTAAAAGTAACAGAGCTGATGATGAAAAAAACCCTCTGAATCCTATACACTAAGAAAGTCCTAGGATCAACTGCTCTTAACCATTCAAACAAACAGAGAGTAGTACTGGCATGAAAACTAGAACATACGGCTCTAAAAATGCAGATGCAAATGTATATGGCTATAGGTAAAAACACACACATATATATATATCTGTAATTTGGCAACACACTGATCATCTTGATTATGGTTTACTCAGTTTGTGCAGTTTTGCTGCAGCATATTGAGACCTAACTTTCATGCAAGGTAAACAAGGAAATAAAGCTGCATTTTTTCAATACTTTTATCTAATATCAGCAACAGCAGTGAGCGCACAAAACACTTGCCAAGACTGTTGACCTCTGTGTCTCTTTATCTCCAAAGCAAGGTTAATGATAGCAGGCAGGGAAAAGGGTTTGATGAATGAATGAGACATACTGTGAAGACAGAATGCTAACAAAATAAGTAGTGATCTCATACCAAAAACTAGGACCATAAACATGGAATATTTTAAATATTCACTTTGAACTATAACAGAAGTGGAAGCAAGAGGCAGTGTAAGGTTCTTATAGCCTAAGAGATATAAATGCCCATTAATTCACTCTTGGCAAAATTGGCCGTCAATACTTTTAGAGATCTAATGTGATAGCCCTGAAATGCTTATAAAATTACAAGGGAAGTCAAGTTCCTCTTTAGTGCTCCTACTAACCCTTACTCAATCTCCTCTCCTCACAAATATTTTTGAGAGAATGAGAGAGAAGCACATGTTTATTAAACAAACAAACAAACAAAAACCTATATTGTAGCCAAATTGCCTGAGCTGGTTGATTATATCATTATAAATTATTCATAAGGGAAAAAAGAGAAGGAAGAAATAAAGGGAGGAAAGAAAAGGAAAGGGAAGAGAAGGGGAAGAAAGGGAAGGGAAAAGAAAATAGAGAAGAGAAACTCAAACAATGAAGGTACCTGTAAAATAAACTTCACATACTCATTTACCTTTGTAACACCCTGTCTCCGAGGGAATCAAGTCTCAAAATTCTTTATTATAGAAAACTTCAAAAAATTTGCAACCTTGAAATGTTTGTAAGTACATCTGGCTTATTCTGAAATCATATTTCCTCCCAGAGTTATATATGTTCTGGGAACATCCTGACACCACAAATTAACTGCCTAAAGTTTTACTGGTGAGACCATTTTGAAAAACTCACCGTGTTGCTGTAGACTTATTAGTACTATTGACAAACAACAAAGCCCTGCTGAGAAGCAGATGCTGAGTAGATGGTTAGCTGTATCTACTCGCTAACCAAGGGTCCCATTTTCACTTCACCATGAACTTGATTTAAATTCAGCAAAATTATAAATTCTAACATGCCAACAGATCACTTGGAATTATTAAAAACATATTTGTTAAAAGATTCACTGCACAGAACACAGTCTTAATTTTTCTTTCCCCCTTTTTCTTCACAAATTCCCACTAAGCATTTAGGATTCTCACATAGTCTCATGGCGACTCAAAACCCTGCACTGCAATTCCTTCACCTGATTGCTGTTAATAGAGATCCACATTCCAAACCACTCTGTTCCCTTTCTCTGTTAAGATTCTTGTTTTATGATCATTTCCTCACAGGATTGATCTCTGGCAGGTAATGTGTGTAGAATGATTGTTCCTTCCACGTAATATATTTATGTTCTAAGATACTTTCTGAAAATGCAATGATTTAAAGAAATATTTAAAGGAATATGAGGGTAATATGAGTCCTGGGGCTAGCCAGTAGAGAAAGATTTTGCACAAGAAGACCTCACAGAACCCATTAAGTCGTATCATGTAGACAGCTGCCTGCCCTTCAATAAAAAAGGTCATAAGCTATAGTGCCTTGCACTCCTTCTAACATGCTAAGTATGATGTAATCATGGGAATGAAGATTTGGAAATAGACAGTAATGGAATAAAAACCAATGGGGAGAATGTTGATAGGTATATAAAATGTTATTGAAATGTAAATTCCTAGGTAATTCCACCTTCTTGTTGTGCTACGGGAAAGTGCTTGGATTATATATATGGCTATGTATGCCAAGCTGTGCTTGGTTCACAGAAAGGCACTCAGTTCTTTTTGGAAAGTTCAAAGAGAAATATTTGCCACTTTCCTTAACTGGAATTGTCTTTCTGAATGCTGATAACCAAATGTGAAATTGCAACCAAAACTGTCTCAAAAAGACCATGAAGTGCATTTATTTCTGTTAGCAATTTTCCATTTAAAATGTTATGAATTCTTCAATGCTCTCACTCTAGCAAACAAATAAATCAAAATTAAAGTTCAAAACTCCAACCATGTCTAACAGCAGTGACTCTAAATCAAACAAGTAAATTTTAATAATGCAATACCTTCTTCACCAAAGGATTTGGAAGTCTCAGTGGCAAAAATAATCCTCATTTATCTTAATTACAGAAACGTTTCTCCCTTACCTAGCATAAAGTAAAAGACAAAGATAGTTCTCCCTTAGAATCACAAAATCAGAAAACTGCAATCTCTGTTATAATGAAATTAATAGAAAAAATAACTCTGAGAACTTGGCAAATACGTTTATTTATATAAATGTATATAATATACATATATAAATAAACTAAAATTGTATCATGTTAGATCAATCCTTTCTTCACATAAAATCAGGACCACTAAAACCCAGGTGCACAATGGAGGATTACGCAGGTGATAAGGATTTTTCTTCGTAATATTCATTCAAAGATAAAATTGTCCAAAAACAGTCATCAATAATAACATACTTTATACCGCAACATCTTTGTCCTTAAGCCCTTCTGAGAGTATCTCAAAGTACTCCACAGTAACGATCCCAATTTCATTCTCCCTCACAAGATCAGTTTGCGTAAGACCAGTTTCTTATTATTTGAGTCAATTCTATGAATTAGCTAAGGATTGTGTTTCTCTTTCTTTTCGCTTCTATTGTCAATCTTTTAGACAATTTCCTGATTGTTATATTCTCCAACTACAAAGGATAGAGAAGAACTATAAAGCTTTTATTTATAATGCCTGCTCTATTTTTGGAGTAAAAGCTTGAAGCATCAAAAATAATGTTTGTTTTTTTAGTTGCTTACCTATACTGAGTTTCTAAGCTTCCTGGGTTAGCTAGCATAGCTGGTAGGCATTAAGCGTACATAAAAAAGATTAGAAAGCCTGACATGTATCTTTGGACCTAAATTATGGTTAAATACACACACACACACACACACACACACACACACACACATATTCCTGGCTCTCTTTTAATACTCTACCTACTTATAGAAGTTATTTTTATTTTTTTAAAGATTTTATTTATTTATCTGACAGAGAGAGACACAGCAAGAGAGGGAACACAAGCTGGGGGAGTGGGAGAGGGAGAAGCAGGCTTCCCGCGGAGCAGGGAGCCCAATGCAGGGCTCTATCCCAGGACCCTGGGATCATGACCTGAGCCAAAGGCAGACGCTTAATGACTGAGCCACCCAAGCACGCCTAGAAGTTATTTTTAAATATGATCCCAAACTCCCAAATGTAGTTGTCCATCATAAAATATGGCACATTGGGTTTATATATATCAATTATTAAAATGAAATTTATTAAAATAGTAATTTAATATTAAATTAATTATTATTATTATTAAAATTTGTATTTAGGACTTCAACATATCTTTTGGGAAACAAAATCCAACCCATAACAGTATCCCATAAAGATATAGCCAACTATAAGAACTATAACAAAACAAAGATGTCTAGCAAAGTATTCCCAAAGCGGAGTGTCAAAACCACTGCAACTGGGTATATGGAATATTCTAAGTATTTCCAGGAGGATTTAATTATGAGTTTGGAAAGAGAAGAAACAAGGTTTTTTCCAGAGCTAAACGACTTCTTGTCCTCTTAGGCAGTTCTCCTAAAAATAAGTCACGGAAGTCTGTTGCATTAATAACCAAGGGCAAAACGTAGTCTGTAGTAATTATACTGATAACATGATCAACTAATGAAGTTCATTAGTCTAGTTGATGGAAACAGGGATTTATTGACTTTTTTATTTGCCACTAGTAAATGAGTACTGTATAGCGAGACACCATCCAGGCAAAGTATAAAACAAATGCATTCTTTCAGCAACTCATTGGTCTTAATTAAATTGTCCTTTTAACTCATTTAAGCTAGAATTATCCAGAGCATGTAAAATTTAAATACCTATTTAAGCAATAATACATATAACTACTGTATTTATTATGGATAGGCCAATTATTGTTATGAAATTTAAAACAATCCAAAGTGATTTCCCACTGCTCAGGTTCAAATGTCTTTGAATTAATTTTATTAATATTTACTATATCCTTCAACATCTTCATCTCAGAACAAACCAGAATCAAAGCTCCAAGTAAAACTGCTCAAAAAAGTATGGCCTCAGAGTATCAAATTTACTAAGAATAGTTTATAACCGAAAGCTCCAGAAAATAACCAATCATTAAACTTTGTTCTACTTCTCAAGATAGAAAAATATTTGGGAAAAAGAAAATAAAGATCTCTTTCAATATTCCAAGAAAATACATATCATCATCTAATCACAACTTCCTGCCAACTTTATGCCCCTTTACGTTCTTCACATATTGTCATCAGTATCACTTCTTGATTTACACGTATTCACTGATCAAACAGGATATACACTTAGTTTTGAACTAAGGACCTTGTGTAAATATTTCAAATTTACAATATAACAGAGCCAACCCATTTAACAAGCTTTTGAAAGGCAGAGTGTGGGAGGGCAGCAGTTCTATACTTTTGCCCTTTACAAAAAGAAGGTCAAAAACCATGCCTTAGCTTCTAATGCCTGGCAGGGATTATATGCTGTGCTTGTTCCAGACTGTTTTCTTGATCCCCATTATATTGTTAGCTCAGCAGAGGAAAGAGACAGTTTTTAAAATGTCACAGTGGGAAGTGTTTTAATATTGAGTGGTAAATCCCCAGAGGCAAATGCAAACTATATCCACATTGTTAACACTGCCTTTGAAGCAGGCACAAGACTGTTAAAATAAGTGACTTGGGTTTCTTTGCTTTGGTTGAAGTTGTTTGTGGTCTGAGGTTTGTTGAGGGTAGGGAAAAGGAAAAGCGTTTGCCATAAAATATAATTATTTTTGTGTTCTTAGATATTTTATACTGTACCCAAACTATAAAGAAACTTTCCCTTCCATCTTCTATCCATATTTTTAAGATTAACAAGGTAAAATATACATAGAACAAATAGTAATGTTAAATGGAGTACTGAACACCTCAAAAGGTAAACTTATCTGTTGAGCCATATTTAATAGCATCATTATAGAGCATTGCTACCCCACACCCCAATCAACAAGAACTATTTTTATATATTAAACACAGGAAAAATTATGAATATTCAAATATGATCTAATTAATGTTCCAGAATGACAGAACCTGTCTTTCAAGGAAAAAAAAAAATGGCCCCATTTTATTCACTGAATTGAAGAGAATAACAAAGATATAACTACAGTTTCTGGAGATTAAAATCAAGACTGGGTGTTTTTATAAGGCCAGAAATAAAAATATTAAGATCGTCTGAAACTTCCACACATCCCCTTCTGAAGCCTATTAATGCTCTTCCTTCCTAATCTCATTTGATTTTTATTGTCCCCACTCTAAAAGATTTAACTTATCTATTTTCAAAAGTGCTTAAGTTTTCTGTATCCATTGCAACTCCTTTGTAGGCAAAATTGGTATTTTGATCTCTGACGTTGAACATCTGCAAACTAAATTTATATGCATGATAATGACACACAATCATAAAGGATGTGAAATAATCTGTCTGTGTTACAACAGATGTCAATTTTTGTTGCTTGTTATTACTAAAAGGGGAAATGGAGCTCCTCTCTGTGACAAGTAATGTTGCTTCTAATTCCCAGCAATAAATGCACCTAGAATATGTGCAGAAGTGGCACTCAGCCTGAATATCCATCACCGGTTTGATTGTTTGAAATGCATCTGGTCCCTTTGAGGATATATACTGTGATTATCCAGTTCAAGCCTTTTCACACTATTGTATGTGTCATCAAATGACAGTAATGAAAATAACTGCAACCATTATTATAGGTTTGAGGACTTTGCCATCTGTTGAGTATTAGCCTTTGCCATTCCCCAACTGGCATTCCAGTGAGCCAAAATTACAAAGAAGCTACCCCAACAACACTGCATTTTTATATCACCTTTCATCTCCCACACACCAAACAGAAAGCATTCCTTAAACAGTCCTACCAGAATCTAGTAATTAAGAATGAATCTGAATGAAGTCACTTGATGTTATTTCAAATCTTAAAGTACAAGTATAAAGCCTTAGAAATAAATTTGGCATATGCTATGTAATTCTGAGAATTAGCAGTGATATGTAGTGTTGTGACATTTAAGCATCAATCTAAAATGGTAAAAAATGACAAGTATGTTTTCATTTCCACGTAATGCAAACTATTTGAAAGTACCCTATCTCTCTTATATGAAATGAGTAAGTAGGATTAGGCTTATTTTAGGCTACAGACTTCCAATTCATCAGAATGTCAGCATTTTGACTAGCCACAAATCTGTAAGGAATTTGTGTTCACAAATCCAAAGATGGATATTTGATTATGCTCTCATCAACAGTAGTCTACTACCATAACAGAGCCTGACTATAACACCTTGTTTTAGCAAGGGATTCCGTATAAATTCCAATCACAAATAGGGCATATATATTATGTGATAAAATATGATTCCAAAATGCAAAGGAAAAATTGTGAACAGTGAAGCTCAAACTCTGACTGAAAATTCTATTTTTCTAATATTGTTAATTTAAAAGTCCCTTTTGCCTCAGTCAATTTTAAACAAAAATCTGTGAGAGAAAAGCAGTCTGCTTTGAAATCATACAGTAAGAAAGCAGAAACGGTGTAATTAAAGAGAAAATGCAGATGAAAATTTAGTGTTTTCTCTAATTACAACACCTTATACTCCATTTGTACCCCAGAGAGTCCACCTCAGATTGTGTACACTGTAAGCACTCAAAAGATAGTGGTAGAAGATAACTGAAATCAAATGACAGGCAACACTAGGGATGGCTTAGAGAGAATGTTGGATCAAGAGGCATTGAAAAAATACAGTGTTTTATAACAACAACGGAATTTAAATCACTTATTATATGAAATTCAAAAACTTTTTTTGAAATTCAAAATTTATTAAATAGCACATAATCCTGACCAAGAAAATGCTCCTCACACTGAAGCCAGCTGCCAGCTAAGGCTTCAGAAGAAGGGCTAGAACTACCCATAGTTTTTTCATTTTTTCCTCCATGGGCACTGTTGCTAATGCAGTGAAGCTAACATTCTGTCATCACTGCATCTGTCCCGTGAGAGAACAACAATTTGGGGACATTCATTTTAAAGAATGCAAAAAAAAAAATAGATTTCAATATAAACTTATGCATTTTTTCAGGCAGAATTGAAGACTAACTGTTCCCAATTAGTTGGCCAGAAAGTAAATGAGGAGAGAATGATAAATAAGGAAAAATAACCAGCTGTAATTTTGTTAATTAAAAGAAAAACTTAACAAATAAAGGAAGAGGAACTGAGGAGATTGCATAGTGTGATAGAAAATAAACGATGCCATTTCCTATTAGTATCTTAGGAAGAGTGAGAAAAGTATGTATCTTTCAATGTCACTTAAAGAGCAACCAAAAAAAGTAAAACCATTTTCTATCCAAAAGTAGACTTGGAGGGTGCCCGGGTGGCTCAGTCGTTAGACATCTGCCTTCGGCTCAGGTCATGATCCCAGGGTCCTGGGATCGAGCCCCACACGGGGCTTCCTGCTCAGCGGGAAGCCTGCTTCTCCCTCTCCCACTCCCCCTGCTTGTGTTCCCTCTCTCGCTGTGTCTCTCTCTGTCAAATAAATAATTAAAATCTTAAAAAAAAAGTAGACTTGGAAAAATACATCTAACCAGAATAGGTAAAATCTGAAAAAGTACCATGAATTGTGGAAGAGCTAAGCAAATGACAATGATAACCAATAAAACCCAAAATGATTAAAGCAAAATTGAGTGGTCATCTTACGTAAATGGGTGGTACTCTGACTGGAATGTAGCCAATGACACAATTATTGATCCTATCTTAGTGATGATATGGCCAGCTGAACAAAAAACAAAAATAGTAAGAGGAATAACGTCTCAAAAGGTTATAGTGGCTATTGAGGTCACTAAGAACACCCTATAATACCAACTGCTGCCTGGAATAATATTTACTTACTGTATTTCTATTCAAAATGCTTTATACTCTCAAGTAATGAGCTTATTTTCTTTGAAAATATTCCAAAGACAAGTCGGCCCTTTGGTATTTCACCCATGCATGTTCCTTATTTGTGATCAATAACAAATGATTCAGTTTGACTAATATCTCTTAGGAATGACCATGTTCTAGGCACTATGCTAGGAGCTGCAAATGACACAGGGTAAATGGGACTCAAATATTGTTGAGCCTGTGCTAGTATAGCCCCAACCACCAGGACCATGATGTTGGAGCCATGAAGGTGGCCGCTGTCTTTATTTGGACTACAGGAGAGTGGGAGAAACTGACATGAAAGAAGTTATGGCAAGAAATTATGAGAATGATAATCCCCTCCGCCCAGATTTACAATATAGTGGAGAAAGCTGGCATGCAAACATAGAGCTAAGGTAAGGCCGACTGAGAGACATGCTTAATAGCGAGAAATGAGCTGTGCAACAGAGTGAAGCAAGGCATCAATTCTAACTGAGGACATTCTGAGGGAAGGGCGATTTGAACGGGCATAGCAAGATGGATAATGGTGGGGGAAGGGCATCCGAAACAAAAGGTTCAAGTATCCAGAGCTGTACCTATTCAAATGACAGAGACCAGAGGATGAATCAAAAAGGTTTAGGGGAGATGTCAGAAAACCATGAGGGATTTTAAAAGCCAGGCCAAAAAACCTGAGTCTGTTCTATTGGCAAGTCAAGGCAAGTAAAGATTTTTGAGTTGAGCAGTAATGTGATCAGGCCTCTGGCTCCGAAAGAAAATTTTGGAAAGCATCTGTGGACCATTTACAAAGCTATTTTAAATACAGAGAGAAATCACTAAAAGAACATACACCAAAATGTTCACAAAAGTGATATTTTTGAATGACAACAAGTAATTACCTCTTTGTTTATTGATATTTTCTAAGTGTCTTACAATAAACGTGAGTTATGTTTGTAGTTTTAAAACAAGTGGTATACTTTTTTGATATAAATGACCATCAATATAAGTATACTATTTATTATTACATAAATATAAGAGGTTGGAAGCAGGAAAAAAATCTAAAACCATGTAAGTATTTAACTTTCAGTATTGATTAAGCCAAATGCAGTCATTGGTCTTTGGTCAGGACTTTTACTGAGATTGATTTAAAGCCAAGTATTTCTAGCAGCCAGCAAATGATGGCACTTTCCCGAATATCCTGCAGTCTGGTCCTAGAATAGCACTGTGACTCCTTGAGTTACAGGAAGAAGAACCAGTTGGATCACAAATCTGGGAAGTAAGAATGTTTCTCATCACTAAGCAGGAAGGCTCAGATAAGCACAAGGGTACAATGACTTTCTGTGTTTTAGGGAATCATGTCCTGACATGATATATTCCAGGGTGACTAGATATCCTTTCAAGAGCTCAGTTCCCATCTTTAATAAAAGACTATCTAAATATAACATTGATGAGGACAAGGATCAGCAACACTTATCACTCCTGGTACAATATTACTTGGGCTCCACATGAGGAGAAAAGGAAAAAGTGAGGGGACTTCTGGGCAACAGTGTCCTGAAGAATAGGTACAGCACACGGATAGGATGTTGGTAACTTCAGGGATCACTAGATATACCACTTTGGTGACATTGTTTTAGTTCTTTTCCCTTAAGTGATTTTAGAGAAAAAAAAATTCTTTTTTGTTTCCTCCTAGATTAGTTCCCCTATGACCTAACACTAGAGTAGATTAAAATTCATATACTAAAAAAGAAGTTTGATTATATTTAAAAAAATTTTTTTTATTTATTTAAATAATCTCTACACCGAACGTGGGGCTTGAACTCATGACCTGGGCTTCAAGAGTTGCATGCCCTTCCGAATGAGCCAGCCAGGTGCCCCAAAGTTTGATTACTTTTTAAAGTGATATTAAAAAAAAAAAAAACACTCAAAGAGGAGGAATGATGGTAACATTACATAAGCTTCAAGAAGGAAAAGTCTGTGAACACCTAATGTGTATATACACATTTTCCTTTATCAAATGGAATATTTGCATTTGCATTTGCATGGAGTTTCCTGAAGAGAACAAAGCAGTTCATCTATATTATGCAATAAAATTTAAATTTTCTTCTCAAATCAAAGGTTAAACATAAATTGTTAGCAGAGTAGAGAGAAGGTTCAATGAAAGTAAGTGGCCTAAAGTTCAGGACTTAGGACTGGTTGGTCATACCACATAAACCACATTATCTGCTTTGAACGTCTGTGCGTGATCTGCCCGCAGCCCACTGTAGGCAGAGAGAGCCTCGAAGTTGCTGCAGGTCCAGACAGCAGAGTCTGCAAGCCAGTCTCAGTCAGAACAATGGCCCGCCCACCTGTCACGTGAATGGCACAGGAATGCAATCTGAAGCACTGTAACCAAGCCTAAACAGATCAGAAAGGAGAGCCAACACCCTAAGAAGTCAGGTGGGTCAAGCACCAAGTGAGCTGAAGCATAACAAGAAACTGAGCCTTACAAAATCCCCCAAGCTGGCTTCCAGGTTTCCAAATTAGCTTTTTACATGGTTCCTCTCAATCCCTGACACGGATTTACCAGGATCCATTAAAAGAGTCAACACAGGAAAAAAATCGGCACAGGCCCCAGATCAAGCATGTATCCAGTTTCTTACAATTGGTCTTTTTTCAGGAATTACCTACTGAATAAGTGAATCAATGACTCCCAACTTTTCACTTGAAGACTGAGATCATATAAATATATATTATCTTAGTGAGGGATTTGTGGAGGTTGGAAAACACCCTCTACCATGCCACCTTCTCCTCCTAGACTACTAATATTCCCCTCAGATACTTCTTGCTTCCCCACTCCTTTGTTCTTTCATTTCTTAAGCTCTTTTTTCAAAATTAACCTAGTATCTGCTTAATTATCATAACATGACTAAAAGATACATAATCACTAAAGCTGAAAATTCTATTTACTAATAAACTAACACCAATGATCCCTCCCCCTCCAAAACCAAATCCCTATCACAAGAAGGTAACATTGGCACAAGTGGATATGAATAAGGTTGGTTAAATAGCATTCTGTAATTGTGCTACTTACCTGCTCCACTCATGCTAGCCTGCAGTGCTAGTTGAGTAAATTATGTCTTGATCGATAACTCTAGTAGAGCTAGAAGTGACTAAACCCAGTGTTTGACAGGCAGATGGGACGGGAAGGCATTAAAGCAAGAAAAACAAGTTGGCACGAATGTATGCTTTCTGTGAGAGCACAGAAAGACATGAAATGGCAGACACAGGTACCTACCAGATCATGGTGGGTCTCATATACTAAGACAGGAATCTCAGTCTTTATTTGGGGATGATGGGATACTATTGTACTTATCAAGCAGAGGAGACAGAATGAAACTTGTTACAAAGCTTCGTGCGGCAGCACGGTGGAAAAGGAGGTAAAAAAGTGAATGAGACTAGAAGATGGGTACGTGAATAGGAAAGGGAAGGATTCTGAAGACCAGGACAGAAGCAGTGGCAGAGAACCGTTAAGAAGGTGAAATCATAAACCGTAATGACATTTGTGACTGCTATGGCATTCTCTCAGCCTAAATGCCCAACGCTGCTTATAAAAATCCTTCTCACTCTGAAGGTTTGGCTCAAATGTTTCTTCTTCCATGAAGCCATCTCTTCAAGAACTGTTCCTCCATCTGTTCCCCCCCCCAGTCTTTTGTTTGTCATCTCATAACATTTAGTTCTCTCTGCTTTGTATTACAGGTAGCTGTTTACATGCACAATGCGTCCATTATACCACAAACTCCTTGAAAGAGGGTCCTTGGCTGATTCATCCAGTTATCCCCCTTCACCCAAGAACATCTAGCAGAGTAGCTTGCGCATAATAGTTTGAATGAATAAGTACGTAAACTGAAATGCCTCAAAAAATACTTTGCTAGTTTTGTATTGCTAGAGAAATAACCAAATTCCAGAGCCAAAAGGAGGCATGAAATAATGAGGAGCAATCAGGCGAATTTCAGAAGACTCCAAGTAGGCTACAGAGAAAAAAGAAGTAACCGGAACACAAGATGTTTCTAAGTAAGCACTGATACTTGTCCCTTTATCAAAATATTTCTCTGTGCATCTCTCTGCAAATCATGACAATAGTAACAGAGATCCAAGGGCATTTTATTTGTAAACTGCAAACAGATAAATACTGGCATTATACAAAGATAACTCCATTGGGACACCTGGGTGGCTCAGTCGGTTAAGCGTCTGACCTCGGCTCAGGTCATGATCCCAGGGCCCTGGGATCGAGTCCCACATCGGGTTCCCTGCTCAGCGGGGAGCCTGCTTCTCCCTCTGCCTGCCACTCCCCCTGCTTGTGCTCTTTCTGTCTCTCTCTCTCTCTCTGACAAATAAATAAATAAAATCTTAAAAAAAAAAAAAGATAACTCCATGACTCATGGAAAAAAAAAAAAGTTTTCACATCTCGCCTGCCTCCATTCCAACATTAAAACAGAAAAAAGAAAACTCACCCTAATGGTTCCCTAGTTAGGTATAAACACAAGCCCTCGGGGTCCAGAAGAGTTTAGTTATTAGGAGGGGAGAAAAGTGGCAAAGATAACAGCTTCTCTTTAATTACAACTCTACCACCAAGGAAAAGAATTATGTCTATTTTCCCCAATATTAACCAAAGAGAAGATTGGATACTGAGTTATTCATGAACAACTCATCAGGCATTTTGGATCTCATAATTGAGAAAGGATGAAACACAAAAGGAGAGCCATCTAGGACTACTGGTTTCCTAAGAATTCCTCAGTATTAAACCACCCCTCCTAAATCCCTTTGAGGATTGCTGCTTAGATGCTGAGAAAAAATAATTGAACAACTTCATGGTGACATTAAACAGCAGCTCATAATTGACCTCAATATGAATAGCAATAAAGATGGAGAGAATGACATATGCTCTACACCGTGAGTGTGGGCAGGATTCAAATCCTAACGCCCTTAACTCCGTCAAGGAAGGAACACAGGAGAAAACTGCTTAATAATCACCCAAAGGCTATTTGCTTTCTAGAGCAGAGCTGGAGGTTTTCACATCACCTCTGCTAATTGACTACACTGAAATGACAGAACCACTGTCTGCAGCAAAAGAACTCTCAGATTTGCATTGATCCAGGAATAGACCAATTTGGTAATGCCACTTGTTTCTTAAAAGGGCATTTCATTGGCCAAATCAAAGTGAAGTGTTGTGTAATTTTCTGTATAATCAGCATTAACAGCTAAAGAACAACCGGCCTTCTGAGTAGGAAGGCATGTTGCCAAGTAGAAAGGTTGTAGCTGCTCCTCACCCCTCCCTGACCATCCTCCTTTTATATCTCACATTTGACTGTATGAGCAGAGCTGCAGGTATTTACTCACCTCTTGGGGCAAATCTGAAGTCTGGATGAATAAAAAGAGAGAGGCTGTTTGGTTTTTAACATTGACTCCCTGAGTGTCTATCCCCACAAAATAGATCATTCAGAGTCAATATTTAGAATATCTGCATATTCAAATGTGTATTAAAGGAAATTCTAGACAAAGAAGAAACACAAAATCTTACCAGGTGACTCATCCAGTAAACTACAAACTTGATTCAAACTTCCTATCTTCCCCCAAGCCTACTCTTGCTCTTGCATTCTCTAACACAGATGCTCCACCATCCACCTACTTGCCCATCCCAGAGCCGGTGTTGCCCTTGGTTAGATTCCCACCCGGGTCTCCCACCGATCCCATCTGACCACCACAAATCTGTTCACATAAGCAATCAAGTTAATTAACAAATCTGACCTTTTAATGACTGAAGCCCCTCATTCTGGCTGAAAAGACCCACCTCTTCTGGTTGCTACCAATCTCTTTATTCTCATCTCTGGGACGCTCTGCCCCCCTCCCCACTTAACATTTATCCTTACTGAACTACTTGTAGTTACACAAGATCACATTGCATTGCCTGCATTTCCATATACTCTTCCCTCCACCATGAATGGCCATTCCCACTCTGCCCACTTGGAAAGCTTCCCTTTATCCTCAATACTTTCCTCAATGTCACTGGCCCTGTAAGCTCCTTTCATAAGACCACCACATAAAGAATATTAACAGTCCCCTTTTCAGAGTGGTCCTGCCCCCTTTTGTGCACTTTTGCATCTTTGATGGCATTTACCCTACCATATTAAAATCACACTTCCTCTTCTCCTCTACTAGATGGTGAGCTCTTCAAGTGCTTCTCCTGAAGTAAAACAGTAATAGGAATATGGGCTCTGGAGCTTCCTGATTTCAAATCCTGGTACCACTTCTTACTGTGTGACCTTGGGCAAATTACCTAAACTCTCTACGACTTAGCATCCTCAATCATAAAATGAGGATTATGATAATATATACTTTAGAGAGCTATTGCGAGGATTAGAAAATCTGATTTCTGTAAAGCATAGTAAATGTTTAATGAATGTTATTTTTCAGATTGAGAAGTCAGTGGCATTCATATTTAATCTCCAGTGGACTCATGTTAAAGACCCAGACATGATAGTCGGACTGGACTGTGTAAACTGACTTAAGGAAAGAAATAATGGCAAAGTTCATTCTAATAGAAACACTCTAGCAGTAGTTAATGCAAGATTTTGTAGGCCATTTTAGCAGGAAATGTTCTTCTAAGAGACCCAAAACCTAAATGTCCTCATTAACTCTTTCTAGTAATGATATTCTGTATCTTTTCAAACTTTGATTCTCGAACATATTCAACCTTTTTAGGGTTTTATTTTTGTACCAGCACTGTCATTCTTGTCCTGAAGAGAACTTCCCCCACGTAATCCAGAATGAGCTAATGAGCTTTCTTACTTACTAACCAGGAAATAACTTCCCAATCTCATCTTTGCTGTTCGCCTTGGAAAGAACACAATTTCACTAGTCCTTAACCTTAACTAATTTTTATACCATTACAAGAAAGGGATAATACAAGACCCCCTGAAAAAATACATAATGTATAAGTGAACACATATAGTGTTTGTCTTTTCCGTGAACACTTTAAATGTATTGAACTTCAAACATATATACTAAGATTTTGAAAGAGTTTTGAATGTTAATATAATATTAATGTATAAGTTCATTCATTTGAATAATTTAAAAAACACTGAATCTGCTATTTATCTGTCCTCATAATAACTTTTTAAGAATAGACAACACATTGTAAAACTGGACTACAAATGGGTACATGACCCATTAAAGTAATGGTAAAATATGGTCTTGGTTCAATGTTCTTTCCATTAGGACATAAAGGTTTAAAATTCAAAAGAAAAACAGCCTCAAAAAAACACACACAAAATAAGAAACTAAGCTCAGCTTAAATACACTTAGAACACTGTGGAATCTATAGGAGTTACACCTTCACAATTGTGGGAAGGTACACCATTAGAAATTGAATTTTATCAAACACCTTCCAAACAAATGCCTAGCAGATTCAGTCAATATCACATACCAAATTACCAATCTGCACTTATACTACTTAATGAATCTCCACAATTTGGAGTTAAGTATGAAACCCCTATGTGATATATATATAAAATTTTAGACAATTTCATCTAATTATTTCCAAGTGGTTGTCATTTTTCAGCTTTTCAACTGTGGTAAATACAAGTTTAACATGCACTTTTTTCTTAGGTCAAAAGTAAATTATTTGTAAATCCAATCACATTTTAAATGTTCTAAAATTCGGTTCATGCCTTCTTTAAATCTGTATTTGTTGTCTTTATTTCATATTTTCTTATATTGGAGTTGCTTAAAATGTATATATAAGCCTAAATTCTTAGAATCAAATGCTTATGTATGTATGTATGTATGTATTATTTATTTGTTACACTGGTTTATACCACAGAAAACTAACTGTAACTTTTAAAACTACAGATAAAAGTGTGTTTCCAAAGAAGACTGTGATGAGGCTGTGATTAAAAAAAAAAAAAAAAATTTGAGGCCAAATTCACCAAAAAGTGACCTTCAGTTTCTACTTACTGGTATGGAAGTTATAACTTCATTTTTGTCCAACTAGGTAGTTTTTAGTCAGGTTCAAGAACTCTTAGAGCCACCTAGGCTGCCTCATCTTTTGACTTCTTTGTTTCCTGCCTTGTTAATCAATGAAAATACATACTCAGCCTGCAGCAAATGCAAGAAGTTTATTCCCAATGAAAACCTAATGAAAAAAGCTATGCCTCCACAAGGCAATAATTTGTTTAAATTTCAAACTGCCAATTGGAAGCAGCATTGATTCTCTGGGGACACCAGGTCTCTATTAAGTACACTCTTCCTTCACTAAACCACAGGAAAGTTATGTCTACCTCCAAAGAAATCTAACTTGCTACCAACTCTCCCTTGAGAAGACCCCACGGAGGCCAACAAACTTCATTTCTCTTCCCCTTGGGCCTCACTATCATTTTTCAGCAATCAGCTGCTGAGGTGAGAGCCTACTTACTTGATTGATTGATTGATTTTCACAGCCTTGTCCCTCATGTAAGCAAAGGGGAACATATTTTTAAGTCTGAATGGCTGCTCTATAGGCACATGGACTATGCATGATGCTGCTAAGGAACACTGTAGTTAAGAAAATATGCTTTCTCTTTCCAGACTTCTAAACAGTGTAAAGTCAACTCCCTTCTCCAGCTGTTCAAGGCACTTACAGTCTCCAGCTGTTACCATTTTCAACAACGACATACTTCTGCATGTCTGAAATATATGTTAAGAAAAAAAAAAGAAAAAGAATATAGCAGGTGGGGAAGAACGAAGGGGGGGAAATCGGAGGGGGAGACGAACCATGAGAGACGATGGACTCTGAAAAACAAAACTGAGGGTTCTAGAGGGGAGGGGGTGGGGGGATGGGTTAGCCTGGTGATGGGTATTAAAGAGGGCACGTTCTGCGTGGAGCACTGGGTGTTATACGCAAATAATGAATCATGGAACACTACATCAAAAACTAATGATGTAACGTATGGTGATTAACATAACAATAAAAAATTTAAAGAAAAAAATATATAGGAAACTTTAAAACAGCCCTTTCATGTTCCTATCTAGAACAAACATCAAAACATTTCCTCTTCCTGCAAATACTACAAAGTGAGAGATGTACTGCAAAACTACTGTAGCTTATATGTACCTTATTTTCTCTATATCCTCCCATGCTCACATTTACCCTCAAGCCGAAGTGGAGTGGAGAGGGGTGGTCCAGCAAAAGATGTGCCTCTAAAGGCAGATGATCATTAGGATTCTTGAAGAAGTCTTGCTTTCAGAGAAACCACCTTAAAACAAATTCCCTAAATCAAAGGTCTTCAAATTTTGTTGCTATCATACCCTCCAGAAGAATTTCAAAACACTATATCCACTCACACATTTTTAAGTTGACATCTTAAAATTTTATTATAAGCTGATATGTTTGTAAAAGATATGTGGTCTGGTATGTGATAGTGTATATCTGCTTTAAATATACTTTTTTGCCCAAACCCTGGTATGGTATATCTTAAGTTGTCCAATTTATAAAAAATATCTGCCACAACCAGTACCCTAAATAACAGAGCCAGCTCTCATTGTTAAAAGAATCAGCCATTTTCTAGCTGATTAATGATGTATGTTAATACATCCCTGTGACAACTTTGTCACGTATGATTTTAAATTTTAAGGTAATAGGGAGGGAGATGAAAAGAGACAGACAGCAAGATAGCAAGACACTGTCTATCCAGTACTATTTAATGATTATGGATCTTTTCAAGCATTTTCCATTAACCTACTCATTTTTTTAGGTTTTAAAAGAGGTAACATTTACCTTTAATTGACTCCCCAATTTCAAAATAAAAAACTAAAGAATCTCCAATGGTTTAGAGAACTAGGGGCAATTAATTCCATAAAGGAATAGAAATCAACTTTTTTTGTATTTTATGAGATTTGCATGTGAAAACGGTAACATGACACTAATTCTACAAATGTGACATGAGAGTTGCACTTAGAATTTTGATCATATTTCTAATCAATCTTCAGGGCCACATTTTGGGAGATAAAACTATATAAGCAATAGAAATCTGATTGCTATGTATTTCCCCAAATCCTACAGTTCCAAATCACTTTCAGAGAGACTGTTTGAAGGAAAGATAAGCCTTCAGACTTTTGAATGCCTCCTGCAAGTTCATCATTGTTGTGGAGGAAAATAACACAAATAGAAGAAAGTCAGTCCCTTCCTCTGAGCAACATGCAATCTGGCTGGGGACTAGGATTTATACACCAGAAACAATTAGGAAATCATTCCATGAACCCAACAGAAATGTTAATGTTACGAAGCATTTGAGTTAAAGACATGGACCTTGGAATCCACCAGTTGGGGTTTCAATTCTGGCTATAAATTACTTTTCACTGACCTCAGCTTCCTTGTCAATTAAATGGGGACAATGAAGAGGGCAGGGATAGGCAAGTTACAACCAATGGGCCAAATCCTGTCCAACACCTGTTTCTGTATGACCTGTGAGCTTAGAATGGCTTTCACATTTTTAAAAGATTAAATCAGTTTTTTAAAGAACATTTCATGATATTAGAAATTATGTAAAATTGAAATTTCAGTGTCCAGAAATACAGTTTTACCAGAACAAAGCTACATCCATTTATTTACATACTATATATAGCTGGTTTTGTATTAAAACAGCAAAGGTGAATATGATTTCACTCATATGTGTTATTTAAGAAACAAAACAAGCGAACACAGGGAAAAGAGAAGGAAAAATAAAATAAGATAAAAACAGAGAGGGAGACTTTTAACTTAGGGAACAAACTGAGGGTTGCTGAAGGGGAGGTGGGTGGAGGGATGGGGTAACTGGGTGATGGGCATTAAGGAGGACATGTGATATAATGAGCACTGGGTGTTACAGGCAACTGATGGATCACTAAATTCTACCCCTGAAACTAATAATGCACTATATGTTAACTAACTTGAATTTAAATAAGATCTTAAAAAAAACAAAAACAAAAACAAAATAGCAAAGGTGTATAGTGGCAACAGAGGTCATGTGGCCTGCAAAGCCTAAAATATTACTGTCTGGGTCCTTACAGAAAAATTTGCAGAGAAGAACCCTATTGCAGAGAATTAGAAGAAATAATATAAGTAAAATGGTTAACACAGAACCTGGCATATAATCATTCAATAAGTGGTAAATATTATGACTGTTTTGTAAGATACTATAATTTGAACCAACTATACAACTTCAGAGGTAAACAAAGCTACAAAAGGCATTTGTAATTGCCATAAGTAATTGGCCATTAAGACTCCTAAAAAAGTTAAAATAAGGCATGGTCTAACCTATAACCATGCAATTCATATAGAGCCTGACATACATGCAGGATGGACAACTGACCACCAGAAAGTAACTGTTGCTGTAATATCTATTCCATGACATTTGAGTGGACCATGATTCAATTTTTCAACCTCTTTCCAACCTCAGGACTCTCACCCATGATGTCCCATCTGCTAATGACATCCCTACCTCTGCCAGAGCTCTCTCCTTCCCCACCCATCAGATCTTCCCTTAGCATCTCCTGTTTCCTTCATAGCACATTTATAATTATAGACTTAGGTGACAACTTGTTTATGATCATCTGTCTTCCGATTAGATTCTGAACTCCAAGAGAAGCGTAATACAATCTGTCTCTTTCACCACGATATGCCCAGTTCCTAGAAGACTGAAAGCTGACAAGTACTACGTGAACCAATGCTTGTAACTCTGGAGGTTGCTCTTAAAGGACAACTTGTCTGCAAACATAATGAAGTGCAATGAAGAGACTGTCAAAAAAAGAAAATAGCCTTTTCACCCTTCCTTTCAACCCAGAATTCAAAAAACAGTGTTAATTAAGTTGTTAGTGAATTTTCCAAAATAATTAACAAGGAAAATATTTTGAGTGCCTACTATATTCAAGACACTATTCTAGGCACCAAGGGAAAATTAACTTGCATAAGCTAAAGTGCTGGCTCCCCAGCAAACACTAAATAGGTGCAAAATTCTAATACAAGGCAGACTTTGAAAATAATACTGGAAACAAAGTCTTATAAGATTAAGAGGAGAGAAGAACGTTAATTTTGGCTGGAGCATTATGGAAATTCTTCTTGGAGGAGATGAGATAAAATCTGGATTTTAAAGCGCAGTAGAACTTCAAAAGGCAGCTAGAAGCAGAGCATTTCCAGCCCAACCTGAGAAAAGACACATTCAGAAAAGTACAGAATGTGTTCAGTACCATTTTAGACAACTAAGGAAAAGTGGTGGTTAAAATTACAGTTTCTAGAATCAAACAGTTTGAGTACAAATCCTAAATCCACCACTTATTACCTCTGTATACTGAGTAAATTATTCTCTCTCTCCAAGCCTTGGTTTTCTCGTCAGCAAAATGGGAATAATAATGTTACCCACCTCAAATCATTCTTGTGAAGGTCAAATAAGATAAAATACATGAAAATAAAACACAATGTTTATCTCATGGTAGCAGCTAAATAAATGTTAGCTTTCAGTGTTCTTACTTTCTTTCCTTAGTACCCATAGGTGTAAGAAATAGTATGCTGCTTTCTTCTTTTTGCTTTCCTCATGCTATTCTGAACTAAGCTATTCCCTAGTAGCAATTTAAACATTTCTGAAACTGTATGAGCACTTTAAAGCTCTTGGGGTGCCATTGTGTACACAGAAGCAATACCTAATTGAATAGTAGCCTAATAGCCTCAGAAAGCTATTGCAATTTAAAAAAAAAAAATGTTGAGTTAAAAATAGGAACAGTTCAGAAAGTGGGAGAATGAGCTTCTGTGAATTGTTGTGACTTTCTTCCTTAACACCCTTTTAAAAAGCGCAAAATCTAGCAAAAAATAAAGAAATATACAAATCCAAATTACTCACCAATTCAGCAAAATTGGGAGTCAATTACTGTGAAAAGAGGTTTATATCCCTAGGAAAAATCATTGATAAGGACAAGGAAGACCTAAGTTAAAATAAATATGCCAAATCAATGAATTAATGGTTCCAAAAGGTAAAATATGGATTCCATTTTTTAACATCTTCTTGTTATCATGGACAGATTTGTTTTGTTTTTTTTTTTCAAGAAAATATATCACTTTAGTCTCGAATTCTTAAACTAGTACATTCTTGGAATAGGGCAGGAACTGTCTACATATAAAAAGAGCCTTAGAAAAGTATCTACAGGACATAAGTGAAGGATCTGATTTTACCACGAAATCCAGGAAATAGGAAGATTTCCTTTGAGAAGTAAGGCAACATCTAAAAATAGCTTTGTTAGGGTGCCTGGGTGGCTCAGTTGGTTAAGCGACTACCTTCGGCTCAGGTCATGATCCTGGAGTCCCGGGATCAAGTCCCACATCGGGCTCCCTGCTCAGCAGGGAGTCTGCTTCTCCCTCTGACCCTCTTCCCTCTCGTGCTCTCTATCTCTCATTCTTTCTCTCTCAAATAAATAAATAAAATCTCTAAAAAAAATAAAAATAGCTTCATTAATCAGCTCTCTTGTATGGCTTAGGTACAGCCTTGACTGGAAGCAGAGAGACTTGCTCTAGGGTTTGGCTACCATGATTTATACAAGTCTTTGCCTGGTGGCCTGCAGAGAGGCATAGACTTTTCTGGAAGGAAGAAGTGGGGAACTCTGGATGCAGTTACATATCTAAATCCATCCCAGCATTTATCTCTCTAGTGATGCTGGATACCATGTCTCAGTTGCCCCAGAATGTCATTTTAGTGTTGGAATCCGAGCAGATTCACCAACATGGTCAATCTCCAATAACACTCAAAGGAAAAATGAAGCCATGATGTTGCGTCAAGGCTTCGGGTTCTCTACCTCTCAGGCTCACTGCCAAGAGCCTTTCAGCACTATCCAATAGAACTTTCTGCCATGATGGAAATGTTCTGTGCCTGCAAGGACCAATAAAATAGCCTCTAACCCATGTGGCTATTTTGCATGTGAAATGTGACTAGTGAAACAGGAACTGAATTTTTATTTTACTTAATTTTAATACTACTTTCTCCCTCTGGGTAGTAACACTTTAGCAACCAATATTGTACCCACAAAAAAATTATAATTTCTGGAAGCTCTGTTTGTAAACCTTACACCCTATGGCTTAATAGAAGTAGTCAGGCCTGACAAAGATAATTCAGCTCCACCTCTAATTCTCTGATTTCCAGATCCTATTTTAGGCATCTTATACTTTTAGTCTCCCTTTTTGATTATTCATCTCCAGTCTGCTTTCCACAGCCCAGAGCAGAGGAAAAACATTTTAGAAGTTAAATTTTCTTTTTCTAAAGGTCAGTTATCCAGGTGTGAAAGTGGGGAAACTTTATTCCACCAGAAACTTGTTTTTTAATCTTTTTTTCTGCACTGATAACAACACACTGTTTTATTCTTAAATTACAAACTTGAACAGTTGAGATTTTTTTTCCATGAATTTTTGTATAATGCTAATATGTAAAGGGATAAAAAGAAAGTTGATAGCATACATGTAAATAAAGTGTACATTAATCAAATGTTATTTCTATAATTGTAAACAATGAAGTGCTTGAGTGCTCTGAACTTTTATAATTTACAATAGCATTTTAACTGTACTTCCCCTCTTTCTCTATACTTTAAGCTACCTGTAGTTTTATAAATATATTTGACACCAATTAGGGGAGAGTAATGGCTGAGTTCCTTCACTGGACATGCCAGATATACAGAAATGGACTCCCCAGTGCCATGCTTGTGCCAGGTGACTCCATTCTATATTGACTGGGCACCTTACCCAAGCCAAACCAATTAGACTTTTCTCAAAATCTTTCCATTTAGAGTTAAGGGAAAAGAGTCAGTCCTTCTCTGGAGGGATGTGGGACACCAGGCCTGGTTGCCTTGGGCAACCATGTTCCCAGCCATGTGGATGTACGGTCTACTATGCAAGGGGAGGTCAATATGTGGGAATCCCCCTGTCCCAGGGCCCAACTTTCCCTATCCTTCTTGTTTTTCATTAGATGTCCCAATACTGCTCCAGTAAATTCCTTTTTCTGAGTTAGTTCAACTTATGTTTTTGCTATCTGAATCTAAGAGTGTTATTCAATACGATATTTATGACACTTAAAAAATCCACCCCTGAATAAATGCAACATGTGGTTAAGAACTGAAATTACAGACACAAACCCAGAAAATTAAAAATGAAGGATCTCACAACTGTGCTCAAATAAATATCACATATTTTGAAGTTTATAAGAAACATGCTGCTTAAGATATTATTAGGCAATGAAATGCCATATTCAATTCTCTGACATGTGAATGTTTAATTGTATTTTGAAATAATTTATCACTAAAAATAGTAAAAGAATTTTTAAAATTTGTAAGCATGATCCTATTATTTATAAAATTATATGAGTGTCTATCAATTATATCCACCCATCTTCATAGATTCATATAAAATTGCCTTAATAATTACCTAATGTCAGCAATGATCTTTTTTCCTAAGGGCTATATTATTATGTGGTGTTTTATTTTTTCCTTCATATTCTTACGAATTAAAATTCTCAACTCAAGTCAACTGAAATACCTAGCTACAGACATCTCAAACATGGCTTCTGTGTGAATAAAAGCAAGGAAGAAAAACTAACCCAAAGAAAGACCTTGGTGCTGCTTCAACAGGAATACAAAAGGTTAAAAAAAACAAAGATTTGAAAATCACTACTTTTATTTTAAAGACAAATCTCTGACTTACTTTATAGTATGTAAAGCTTTTGCTCAATGTATATATATTCATTATTCACTTAATATGTCATTCTTACCCCCTAGAATTTTGGGTCATTCTCTTCCTTGAATCCACTTTCCAACTTTCTAACTTGTACCTACCTTTCAGAAATAAACAAAACTTCCATCTTCCTTGGAATCTTCTCTGACTGGCTCAGTACTCAAGGACCTCATTTCCCTCCACAGAACCCATAGTCCTTATTTGCATTCCTGCAATACAATTGGGCACTGAGCATATGACATGGGATTCTGTTAGTTAAGTTTCTATGAATCAGTCCTGAATTCCAAGCTAAACTATCTACACTTTGGGGTGCTCACAGATACAGAGAACAGATTGGTGCTTGCCAGACGTGAGAGGTAAAGGGAGTGGGGAGGGGAGGGAGGAGAAATTGGTGGAGGAGGTCAAAAGGTAAAAAGAAAAAAAAAAAAAGGCAATGCCAAAAATCAGTTCTTAAACCCATTTGTACCACAGCCTCCCTCCACAGTTTATCTTCCTCTCTCACCCTCCAGGGTTCTAGTACACTTTTCCAGTGTTTTTAAATTAGCATTTTCAGTGTGTTGGGATTGAAATTTTCACTTGATTTTAGTCAACCAGTTCCATTCTTATTTAATCAACTAAGACAGGATGTGTCCTTTCTGACTTTCTATGTCACTATTTCTTCATCTCCATAGCCAACTGCATTCCAAATCCCACCATGATAACTGGTAATGGGATAATGTCTATTCTACACCGAGCTTCCTGAATTATTATCTCAAATATCCCCTTGGAAAAATATTTGAAGAATCAGCTTTATGATTCTAACCAAGTATCCACCTAGTCAGGTCAAGAAGTCATCATTTATAAAGCTCAATAAAAGCCTCCTGATAAAAACATGGCACTGTCACAAATTGTAAATTGGCATGAAAAAGAATCTGAAAAGATTGCCAAGGCTGGCAGTATGCCTTCCCTGCCCGATCACTTAAGAGTAACACCAACTAATTGCAAATACTCCAACATATGTGATGCACACTCATCCTTTTTATTTTTAAAACACAAAAGAAGCTTCTTGAAATAAAACAGTCCAGCCCAAGTATACCCCATGGTCAGATTGAAGGTAAAAATGAAAACAGATTCACAAAACTGATTTAAGATTTAAGGCTTCTTACATATGAAACACTTAGATGTAAGAGTGGCAAGACTGGAGCGTGATCTCTCAGTTCTTAAGACTCTCTCTGAAACCTGACTGTGCCATCAATAACCCTTGTTATGAATTACCCATGGAAAGCATCTCAAGTTTTACTGAAAGAACTGTTACTCTATAAGAAATTCTATACTATATGAAATCCCCAGTTCAAGGTCCCTAATGAAGGATAGCTTGCAGCGGAAAACACAAAACCAAGTGAACTCTGGACTACCTGGCAGAGCAAGCATGTCTCACTTGGACACCATCAATAGGAATGGGCCCCTCTCAGCACTGTAGATTTCTTATAGAAAAGCACCAATAAATTGAAGAGGCACACATCTCTTTATAAAAACACATAAGAAGGAGGCTTGTGGAAGTGTAAGCAGCCCAGATGAAGTATCTCATGTTACTATTTTTTGCAGAAATAGAATGATTTTTGGAGATTCCCACAAATTATTGATATTTCCCAAGAAAAAAGGATCTATAAAAACATTGTGTAGACCTGTCCCTCAGACTTTGAACACTACTAACATTTCTGACATAGAAAAGCAATAAAAATGCAAAATGATAACATTTCTTATGCTGCAGAATAGTCTGAAGTCATTTTTTTAAACATAAAAAGAGACATGAGATTATACTGGCAAATGTCTGTGAACCAGTGTCACTGCACTTCTTGCTCTGGGTCCCTCTGGACTTGCTCTCCTTCTCTGTAGCTCAATGTCTATTCCCTCTTCCAGAAAACAGAAGTGCAACATCCTTCACCAGGGTAATGCAAACCCCAATTCCATCACAGTGTTGTGCCATGCACAACTGAAACCTTTTGCAGCCCAGTCTCTCCATCTGTAAAATGGTGATAATAATAACAATTAGGATTGCAAACATGTTTTGAATGCTTACAATCTACTGGGCACTGACCAAAGCAAGACCACTTGGCTAGTAAATGGCAGGGCCAAGATTCAAACTCAGACACTGATTCCAGAGCCTAGAAACTACTGCACAGTACCTGGCAATTTAGTAGGTGCGCTCTAAATGCCATGAATCTGGGTATTGGCAGACTATACAGAAGTCAATGCAGGAGTCCTCATTATATCCTTGTGGGTAAGACAGCCTCCTGAACAGAGTCCTAAACATGACTTTCACACTCATCACAGATTGGCCCTGCTAATCTCTCCATTGCCATTTCGCACCATCTCCATCCCCACCCTTAGTGAACCCCTCTCCTGACACCATGACCACCAAACTTCATCTCACTCACATGAACTTTTCCCCAAAGCCTTAAATGTATCACAATCCCAACATCTCCATTCTATATCTTTCAACTTACTGCTCCTTCTGCTTAGAGAACACTCTTTCTAGCTCCATTTCACCTGACTCGTTATTAGTTTAAAATTCATTTCTATGCAGAGTCTTTTTGACACCCCCTCAACCTCCCTCCCAAATAAGTTGAGTGTCACTGCTTTGTCTTCTAGCCCCCAACAATTTCCTATTATGGCTCTTAACACACTGGACTATAGTGGTACCTTTCCCATCTGTGCTTCCCTCTAAACTCTAAGCTCTGTGAGGATTCTGGCATGTTGTGCTTATCACTGTTCCCCCAATGCTTGATACATACATGCCTTTAGTATATATCTATTTGTCAGATAAGAAGAAAGGATGTGAGACAAGAAAAATGTATTTTTTTCTCTTCTTCCATTCTAACCCCCTTGTAGAGAGAATTTCAAAATAAAACTGGAGCATTCTAGAATTTTGGACCAACAATTCCTATGATTGCAGAAGTGGAAGGTGAATGTAATGGACTCCCATTTGGTTCTTGAGCACAACTCCTCTTCCTGCTCAGGGATTTGGCATTTCTCAGGGATGAAGATATATTCAGAAACCCTAGAGAACTGGATGGACTGATGGTTAGGTTAAACAAACAAACTAAAAACAATGTCCAACTATAAAGAAAAATGTTACGAAAATAAGAATTATTCCATCTGCCAAGCACTAGAATATAAAATACTTCACTGATAGAAGGACTAAAGCATGAAGGAAGGAGGTTCCCTAAATGGTTTGGAAGGAATTTAATTAACTTCTTGAGAAGCCAAACAGGGCCCATGATCATGCATAGCTACTCTTCTCCCTCCCCACAGGAAGGGAAAAAAAAAAATGACCAGCACAAGTCAGCCTGCTTGAATAGAGCAGATTCAGCTTGGATGTCAGGGAACTTCACTCAAATGCCAATCACCAGAATTCTAAGCTATCCAGAGGTTTGGCTGGATCACTGCCAGTCAGTTCTATGACTGATATCTTTTTCTTCAGATATCGCAACATTCAAAAATAAAAGGAAAATATGTTCAGCTGCTGCCTCTTCAGCAGCTTTGCAATTTTCCAAGGATCAGCCCCTCTCCTACTCTCAGTCCCCTCAACTCCAAGCGAAGTAACAGCTTCTACTTGCCTAGAGAAGGAGTCTCTGGTTAGTAATTCGAGAATCCTTGGTCTCCTAATCTTTATCTGCCAGGAATAAATCAGTGCATGTTCGTTAAATGCAAGACCCCATGTAAAACCCTCTTCTCTTTCTCTCTCTGTCCCTTCGATCTTTCAAGGTGTCATAACAGTGAAAATATAAACTCCTAATAACAGCAGCTTGTGACTTCCTCCTCTAAACTCCATATTCAGTCAGCTCCATCTTTCACCCATATTCATTCCCTAGCTGTATCCGGGCACCCTTCTGCACCTTCCTTCTGTTCTCTTATGTGGAAGGTCATAAGCCCAGTCCTTATCCTCTGCATCCCTTCCTCAATGAAGCACACCACAGGGACTCAGCTTAATTTGTATTCCTTAACCAGCAGTCTCCACCATTTTATACTTTTCGGTTCTTGGACAAAGCAGTTGTGGAATAGCATAGACTCTTCACAACTATCTCTTCTCACTGCTCTTGATGACAAATACATGTTATTTTTGAAATAAGACTGCTACCAATCTCTATAGGTACTGAAGCTAGGGGCATTCGAAGTTGACAAATGCCTGACTCCCTTCTAGATAGTCCCTAGAAGCCCCCAAGAGCGTTGACAGGACAGGCTGTAACCAGACAAGCCTTTGGGTTTTCTGATAGACACCTACTGATCTATCCTCTGCAAAAGACACTAAAGATACTTTTCACAATCAGATGAAACAATCATGTGAATCAGATGAAATCAAATGGATAAAATGAATTACATACTGAATTTTGAGTCATAAAACCTGAACTCCATGAGCATCAGACCAACATCCAAGTTCCTGGCTCTACCACAGGTGACTTATAGTCTTAGGTAAGTCTCTCCTTGCCTTCACTGAATCTTGTTTCCTTCCTCTCTTTTTAAAGTAGGTATTTGGTTGCTTACAGTCTATTTGTCAAGGATACTGTAATAAAGAAATAGTAAATGCTATAAAATGAAAGGGGTGGAAAGAAAACCCAAGTTCAAGTTCTAGTTCAGTCACATACAAATTTACACTCCATTTTAAGTGACTCCCCTTAACTCTTATAAGCATGTGGTACTACAGGGTGTATGGTAACGAATAGCTGGTTTAGCACCATCTGTCCTTTTCCTTGTCCTGCTCCTTCCATACCTGATGACTTTCAGTATTTCAAACAGAGCACACTACTCAGACTCACGTCTTTATATAACTAGAATATTTAGCCTCCCCTTCACCTACTACATTTCTTTCCCTTGGATAACTCCGTGAATCTTGTAAGTCTCAAATGAACTATAGCATTTTCAGAGAAGCTTTATTTTACCCTCATATTACTTGGGCTTCCTATTTTTTTTATGCTTTCATAGCAACTTGTACTTAAACCTCGGCAGCAAACATAACTCTTGTAATCATCTAAGTGTTTCGGCCCTCTTCAGCGAAAACAGAGAAACTCTGTCTGCCTTGAGCTCCACTATGACCCTGGTACCTAGCTCACTGACTGGCATACAGTGGATACTCAATACAGATGGAGCAACTAGCTCCTCTTCTGAAATCCTCACTACTTTCAGAGAGCTAGAGTTATATATATTGTGTGAAAGCACTTTATAAACTGCAAAAGTAAATTGCTATAAAAACCTAAGTCACTCCTATTATCTGTGTATGTTTTGAATTCCAAAAATCTCAAATCCTAACTAAATCTCTACGTGCCAAAGCTATGGTTGAGCTTTCTTTATTATTGACTGAGATATGGCTGAGAAGTGAACACTTCTCAGTGACTACTACCATCCCTTGCTATGCAAGGAAGTATGATACGATGGCAGGGACCAGTATCAGAATTTTTTGCAGCATAACAAATTACCCCAAAACTCTGTGGCTTTAAACAAGAAACACTTATTATCTGTCACAGTTTTTGTGGGGAAAGAATTTGGGAGTGATGTGGCTGGCTCAGGGTCTCTCATAACTTTGCAGTAAGATGTCCAAGGTCACTCATTCACATGGCTGACAAGCTGGTACTGAACAAATGCCTCAATCCCTCTCCACAGGACTGCTTAATGTCCTCCCCACTTGGCAACGAGCTTCCATCAGTACAGTGGATCCAAGGAAAAAAAGATGGAAGATACAGTGCCCTTTAAAACCAAGTCTTGGAAATTGCATATCATCACCTCTGCCACACTTGGTCTGACAAACAGACAAGCCCTGGTTCTCTGAGGGAGAAGACTACACAGGGCAGGATACCAAGAGGCAAGGAACACTGGGAGCCATCAAGTCCGGTTTCCACGGACTTTGTCTCTGTCCAAAGTCACTAGCACAGTGCTTCATGCACAGTATGTGCTCTCAAATCAATGTTTAATGGGATCTATGGATGGAATCACAGATGAATAGATGAAAGGGTGGGCCAAGGAGTGGAAGTTACTTAGTTTCTAACGCTAGCAATGGAAAAATCAGAAGGAATACTGAAGCAATTAATGAGACTACACACACACATACTCCCCAAACACCACAGCAAAGATTGTGACTACTGATTTTGGAAAGAAGTGCAGAAGAGGGGTTAGTGACAGTGGGAGAGGACATGTGCCCCTGGAGTAATTCTCAAGCTTCTGAGCCCAGTCTTACTTCCTCTTAATCCTCTTAATCCTTAGCATTAGCTGAGAATCCTATGCATCTCTTCCTCAGTGAAGCGCACCACAGTGAAGTGTATATATAAATGGACTTTTGTGTCCATGTATAAATAAATGGACTTTTCTTTTACAAAAAAAAAAATTTGACGAGAGGCTTAGAAACTGCAAAAGTAGTTTTTTTTCATTATTCTTGTTATGGAAATTCATAATTTAGCTATCCTCATGAATGTTATGCAAATGCATTAAACAATACAGGGGGGATTTGAGCTTTCAGCATTCTTGACTAATACAAGCATTACTGTAATTATCATTTCAAAGTTCTAATAATAACATTATTTGCATTTTCTTTGACACTGTTTTTTGAAAGAATTTTTAAGTACTTGAGTAAATATTTGTAAATTATGACCATGAAACAGTAAAGATCATTCAGAGTAAGAAGGGAACATTGCAGACCAGAATTGATTACTTTAATATTCAAGCTTATTAGTTCACTCCAGAAACAGCTCTGACCCTACAGGGGTTCATGATCTAATGAACCCAAGAGTAGAACAGTATTTCATGGAAGATCAACCTCCGTTCACATAGAGAGCAAGTCAGACACCTTGTAGTTATCCTGGACACCTTCCTCTCCATCACCTCCCTTAATGAATCATGAGTACCCCCTAAACCTATTCTATACTCCATTACCACCACCCTGGACCATCAAAATGACCCTACACAGGTTTCAACAAAGATACTGCCATGACTCTAATCTGTACTCCCCTTGACAACCAGACTAATCTTTCTAAAAACAAAGATCTATCTTGTCTCTCCCCTTTTCAAAAGTCTTCCATGGCTTTTTGTTCTTGAATATGCACTGTAGATAAAAATCATTAACATGATCTATAGAGTCATGTATGATCCGGTCCAGATATAACTCTCTGCTTCACCTGACAAGACTCCCTCTTCATGCTCTGTGCCCCAACCTCTTTCAGTCCTAGAGTACATGCTCTTAACATTTTATTCTGTGGTCTACCTTGTCTAGAATGTCTGTCATCACATCCTTTCTTACAAGTCACTTCTTCAAGGAAGCCTTCTCTCAGTGGAAAGTCCTCAGTGGAAATTAGTTCTTCCTATTATACACTTTATAGCACTATGTATCTCCTTGGTAGCTCTCATCACAACTGTAATCTTTACTCCTCATGGGACAAATTGAATAGTGTTGAACTCTCATTTTTCCCATTCTTCCCACTCCCACCCCATATGTACAGACAGTGACTACTGTGTCCATTATTATGCTTCCAGTGCCCAACACTGGGCTCAACCCAGAGCTGATGTTCAATGTGTGCCTATGGATTGAAAAAATGAAGATTTCAAATGCATACCAAGAACGTAGCTTAGATTATGGAAGAATGTGGTGCGCTTATTTAAGAAAAATAAGGTAAAAAGCAAAAGCATGATGTCTTTCTTGATGAGTTCTGGTATTACCACCAATGATGAGGATAAAAAGAGAGAGAAGCTATTTTGGACAATCAGAAAAGGGGGTATCCCAACCCCCCAATTTAGATCTTAGGGAGGTTTTTAGGCTGGAAATGTAAGTTTGTGGATGGCAGTTCTTTTCCATTTAGAAGGCCTTCAAATATCTAGTAGAGGAGAGCAGGAAGGGGAGAAAGAGAAAAAAAGGGGAAAATATTACGTGGCAACATGATGCAGAACAGATTCACCACTATCAAAAAAAACACTCTCCACTGCCTACATATAAACAATTGCTAGCTAATCTTCACCTAATAAGAGCCAATTTCCTTAAAAATAAAGCAGGATGGCTGCCCAATGCCTCACCTTTGGTGAGAATTAAAAAAAAATCCAGTGCTTTTCAGAAATACAGGAAAACCCTACAGAAAATTATATTAAATGCAAAATACCAACCCAGATAATGCAAACAGAGTAAATATATTCATATTGAAAATATGAACATCCAGAACTTACATTCTTTCTGTAAAAAGTTAGCAGCAGACATTCAGGAACAGTGACAGCATTGACTATAGGTAGAAGTAATTTCGTGTACTTCAGTTCTTTTTAAAAGGATTTCTATGCTTTCTATCCATTTTAACAAATTCTAAACATGAAGTCCAAGTTTCTATTAGGACAGTTACATATAAAACAAAAGAATTCTAATGAGTTTTCTCCCCAAAATACCAAGAGGTATAAATCCACATTGAGGATTAATGACCTGTCAGCTTGTACTTAAGGGAAAGAAGAGACATTTCAGTTGTAGAAATCTAAAAATGAAAAAGTCTGAAGAAAACTTATCATTTTCCCCCTTTGTGTCATAAAAAGAACTGACCTGATTTATTTGCTTTAAATTGGCCAAAAGAAAAATGTATTAAATGGTTGGCCTTTTAAGCAAAAATTCATTCTGGGAAAAATTTTATGACAAAATTAGAAAGCCTGGTCAGAAATACTCTTTTAGTCACTTAAATGATATAGCATTAATGTCAGAGTCAAGCATAGTATAAAAGGGAGAGGCTATTTACATTTTAGATTTAACAAAATGTCTCCAGCGACTGCTGTAACGTGGAAGGAGTGCCTCACGCTCTTAACCAAGCATGTCTGGTGGTAGGTGCCATAAAATACTTGAATAGCTATTTCAAACCATCAATGCAATTTTATCCCTATTTTTTAAAGTCTTATCTATTTCAAGTAAAAGTTAATGCTCGGTTTTCTGATTCATTTACACTTGACGCTCGGCCATGCCCGAGAAGCTCTATTTGAGGTGCTATGAATCTCTTTTTTTCCCCTTTGAATCGAGAAGTGATGTTATGACAGCAGGAGACAGGATCCAAAGGCTGAAAAGATCAAGTTGAATTTGAAACTCAGAACCTTCAGTGTTTAAATAGATTCCAAATTTAGAAGCTTGCATTCTCCCCGCCCCAGTGTATGTGACACAAGGACACAAGGAAAACAACCCATGTAAGAATCATGGGATTGCCAAAGTCAGACAGTGTCTTGTCTTCCTTTTTGTGGGCATGCAATCATATCAAAGAAGTTAACAAATTCCATCTTCTTCCTTCAGAAAGAGACAATCTCCATTGACCAGACTAAGCAACATTAATCTGAGTCCATCCTTGCTCCATGAGAGCATCTGTGTGATGGGAGAAAATAAAATCACCCAATTTTGCCAACAAGATGTAAAATGAATCTGGACATCTGAGTAATTTATTTCTTTAATGTTTCATATAAATATTTAGGGTCATAGAGAAACAGGAGCACTTGGAGAAAAAAAAGTTCACCGCACCTGATTTTAAATAGACAATATGCACCTGAACTGAATTTTTTATAGCAGTTTTGCTCTGCCCGTCCTGCTCTCAGCCAGGAATGGTTACAGGGCACATCATTAAACAAGGAGGTCCTAGAAACATCTTAAATCCTCAATAAATCTTTATAACACTCATAGTTCTATATACCACCGGAGTACACATTAAAAGGTTTCCATGACATAGAGTTGACCTAGCACTACCTTCCAGGTGCTTTTATGCAGTCACTGACAGAAGAGGGTAAAAATCAATTTATGTTCAATAAGGTAAATGTCAATGATATCTTTAAACATGATGAGCCAATGGCATAGTTTATTTCCAGACATTCAAATTTTGATAGCTGATAACCTTAAATATTATTTGGGCATGATCCAAAAGTTCAGAGACATTTAATGACCTATAATTAACTGGAAGAAAGTTCTAAAGTCATGGCATTCTCCTACTCGGAAGCCTTCCGTGGCTCACAACTGCCTGCAGGAGGAAGGCTCACTGCCATAGCTGGGAATTTAAGATCTTCCATAATCTGGCTTTAAATTTTAGCCTGATTTCACCCATCCATCACTCATGCCTTATGTTCCAAACAAACCCTACTATTCCTTGCTGCTGCTTACACACCCACACTTTCTACCTCTGTCCTCCAGTGCTCCCTTTCATCCTTTCTGTTGACTCTCCAAGTCTAAATCGGGACAATCTATTCAGAAGGCAGTTTGGTAGGATGTGTGTCAAGACCATTAATGTTATTTTGTACCCTTAACCCAATAATTCTACTTGTAAGTCTTAGAACTAATCAGAGCTATAGATTTTTTTAAATGCACAAGAATGTGTTTTATAATAGCAAAAGAAAAAGAAAGACTATGGAAGGTACCTAAAAACCCAAAGTTAGGGGATTATATTAAAAATCATTACTCATATAATGGATTATTGGTTAGCTGTTTAAACAATGTTAATAGAGGGTTTTTAATGACAGAATGAAATATTTAAGACATATGTTACATGGAATAGGATAGAAAATTGCATATACATACACAACCTTAATCATGTAAAAAAATCAGAAAAAGACTGAAAGGAAATATATCAAAATAATATTGGGATTTCTAGCTCTTAAAATTTGGGGTAATTGTTTTCTGTTGCTTTTACAGGCTTCCCTCTGCCTTATAAAACTTATGCATCTATTCCCTTAATATTTAGGAAAAAACATACTAAAAAGATTTTTTTAAATCCTATATTTTAGGATTGTCTGTCACCCTCGGTGAACCTTTTCAAATGACCCTTGATGGAATTAATTCTTTATTTCTCTGGCATAATACTTTGTACTGCCAACTACTTTTTAATCACATTTTCTGCCTGACATATTTCTTGAATTTAGTTGAGAAAAAGACCTAACATAGATCCATGTCTTAAAATTTCTAAAAACAGACCCAACTGAAGAGGTTTCTATATATATATATTCAGATGCTACCTGTAATACAGCTTTATTTTCAACATCGTCTTGTTAAATAGAAGCACATCTGTTTAACATCAGAGTCTCCTTTACAAACCAAGCATCAAGCCTACCCTCACAGCTCTACATCTGCAGTTTGTTTGAAAACTTATGCCTTAATTATAGACTATCTTTCCACTAAATGCTGTATTAACATTATGGAATGAAGTTCCAAAATGTATGCAGGGGTTAAAAAAATAAACTAGTAATTTTATCATAAGCACAGGAAGAAGCACGGCATCATGTTCCTGGCAAGCCTGTTCTGCTTTTTTCCTCCAAACTGGATATATAGATGTTTGTATGAATTAATGTTATAAATTTCAACAGAACATCTTGAAGAATTCTCAGCTTAGCCCTTAAACATTGATATTTCCTAGAGTTTGCGGTATTTGCTATATACAGATGTATATACACATGTACATATGCTCTTTGTCATAACTAGGGCACTGGGGGAAGTTGCCAGATAAAATACATGGCACCTATTTATATTTTAATTTCAGATAAACAGAGATTCTTTTTTTAGTATATGTACATCCCATGCAATATTTTGTCTAATATTTTATACTAAAAAACTGTATTTATCTGATATTCAAATTTAACTAGGAGCCCTGTATTTTTATTTGCTAAATCTGGCAACTCTGGGTGGGAGAGTGATTGCATATTTAGAGATTCTACAATCTGTCTCAATAACCTCTCAAACCTATCCCTGGGTAGCATTTCATTTAAACTCAGCAGATAGTGAACTCAGATATCTGAGTTCTCTACATCCTTCCAAAGCAAGTTTTAAAAAGAAAATCCACTAATATTGATGCCAAGAAATCACCAGGAGTCCCTAACCTCTCCAAATTCCAGAACCTGAATTCTTGCCAAGTCTATATGGGAGAATTACTTACAAATTATCAAGCTCTGTTGTGTCTTATGGTTTTATTTTTATGCATTTATACTTAGCAGAGGAGCCAGGAATGTTTGACTTTACAAGCTCAAAAATTTTTCAGAGTATTTAATGCACACTAGAGAACCAATTCTAATGCGCCCTTGTTCTTTTATAGAACAGTAGAGAGGATATGTCTAGCATTTGTCATCACTGGATTCTTACTTGACATTAAGATAACTACTTTCTTCAGATTTTCTTCTTAATAATGTAACTTCATTTTCCCCAGTCCATTTTTTATGGATCTTCTATGTCCCACAGGCTGCCTAAAATCAACATGCCATAAAATGAATTCTTTTTCTCACCTTTGTTCTCCAACATTTTCCCTTTTCTGCATTCCCAATCACCCATCCAGAAATTTTAATAAGGAATCACAGCTTTCTTCTCAGTGCATCCTCTTTAGGACCCCCACACCTTATCAGTCAAATCTTTTCAGTTTCACCTCTTAAATACATCCGTTAGTGGTCCTTATTCTCTGCTTGACATCCCTACTGTCCCTGCCTTAGCCCAGGCTCTCCTGGGCTGTCCCCAGACCAGGCTTCTCAAATTTCAATGTGCTCATGAATCACCTACATATTTTGTTAAAGTTCAGGTTCTGGGGATGGGGCTCAAGAATTCTCATTTCCATCAGATCCTTGGGGATGCTGATGCTGCTGGTCCAGGAAGCACACTTTGAATAGCAATGCTCTAGGTTATTTTTTTTAAGATTTTATTTATTTATTTGAGAGAGAGAATGAGAGAGAGAGAACATGAGAGGGGGGAGGGTCAGAGGGAGAAGCAGACTCCCTGATGAGCAGGGAGCCTGATGTGGGACTCGATCCTGGGACTCCAGGATCATGACCTGAGCCGAAGGCAGCTGCTTAACCAACTGAGCCACCCAGGCGCCCCTCTAGATTATTTTTATAGACTCCCAGCACGTCTTCCTTCCATTCCAACTAATCTACCACATTACTGTCACTATCCTGGGTAAGATTTTCATATGACTCCTTCTGCTACTGAATTGTCAAGATATAAACCACCCAGGCTACCAATGAGTTTCATGTGCAGCCAGCCCCTCTCCATCCTCCATACCCATGTTCTAAACTCTGATCCCCATGCCACTCCCTTCTGCTGCTGAAACTCTCCTTTCCCATTTCCAGGCCCTTTGCCTAAAATGTCCTTAGAGTGATTTTCTTTGCCTGAGTCACTCCTTCTTCCTGGCAAAGTTCAAATGTCACACTTCCTCCGTGAAACTTTCTATCATCCTCTCAGCACCAACCCCAACACCTGATATGATTACATGCACCTCTTATAACTGGATGTCTTCACACATCACTTTGGACATACCCTGATGACAATAATACGTGGGACTTTTTATGTTAAGTACTATTATCTGTATTTTACGTGTAATCCTCATAACAATACTATAAGGTAAATACTAGTATATCCCTATTTTACAGACCATGAACAAAGGCACCACAGGTGACCTTTTTCAGGATCACACAATTTGTTCATGTCAGAGCCAAGTTTCAAGCCCAGTCTGATACTGATTCTGTCGTCTTAACCATTGCACCCCACTACCTCCCTGATTATATCTCACTTCAGTTATCAAGGTTGAACCATATGAAACCGCTGGTATTTGACCCTTTTATACCTACAAAACACCAATCTCCTGGGATTTAACTTTTCCAATAAATTAAGAACCATTCATGGGCAGATGCCACAACTTTTTCTTCATAAAAATTCCCTAGATTTAGCACAGGTCTGGCACATACCTGACACTTAATTGGTCTCTGTTAAATGAAGCAAAGATAGCCCCAGCTTCATTTACTGAGGAGTGAGTGCATGCTGGACACCATACCAGGTGTTTTTCACATACATTTTCATGTTTAAAACTCATTACAACCCTATACTGTAGATACTATTATTTTTATAATGCAGATGCTAACTCTATGACTCAGAGGGATTGATGCCCACAGACACAGAACCAGTAATATAGCAAAGTAGTACCTAAACCAGGCCTAACCTAAGAGATAAGCTGTCATTCTTCAGTTTTGAATATTGTGAGAACTTGAAGAATATCTTTTTTTTTACCAAGTCAAACTTCAGTTCTGGTTTTAAAAAATCTCACACGTTCTGGGATGAAGACATGGCTCCCTTTGTTGGCTATTTTGTAATTCTTTTTATTTTTAAAAACTTGAAGCATACATAAATACAGGGACAAGAACATAATCTCCCATGGATCCATCAGCCAGCTTCAAAAATTATCAATAATACACCATTCTTCATTTCATCCAACCTCCCACCCTTTATTTGTTTATCACTGTTTTATTTTTTTAAAGATTTTTATTTATTTATTTGAGAGAGAGAATGAGATAGAGAGAGCATGAGGAGGGGAGGGTCAGAGGGAGAAGCAGACTCCCTGCTGAGCAGGGAGCCCGATGAGGGACATAATCCTGGGACTCCAGGATCATGACCTGAGCCGAAGGCAGTCGCTTAACCAACTGAGCCACCCAGGTGCCCTGTTTATCACTGTTTTAAAGTAAGTCCCAGATATCATATCATTTCACATGTAAGTCCACCAGTATATATTTCTAACAGATATCTTAAAATAGCCACAAGAAAATTATCGCACTTAACTAGATTAATAAATACCCCTTAGTGTAATCTAATACCCAGGCTATGCTCAATTTTCTTTGACCTCAAAAAAAAAGGCTTCTTACAGTGATATATTTGAATTAGGATCCTAGCAATGTCTACCTATTACATTTGGTTCCTGCTCACTTTTTTTTTCCTCATGCCATTTATTTGTTGAAGAACTGGTTGCTAGGCCTAGGGGCTTAATTAAATTCAGGTTCAATTATTTTTGGCAAAAATCCTCGTGGGGGTGCTGCATATGTTCTATGGCACCAACTGGGATGCACATAATGTCTGGTTGGTCCCAAATTTTGTGATATTAAGATTCATCAGTGGGTTCAAGAATTGTCAGCCTAATCTATTAATTATGCTCTGTTCCCACAAATATTATCAAAATACTTTTAGAAGCCATAGGCTTCTAATTTTAAGGACCAATATTTTAAGAGTTTTTCCAATTATTTTTTTTCTAATTCTGTAATTCCTTTTGCATTTTTAAGTTGAAATTCTAATTATCAAACCCCTGTTGGGTGGCTCAGTAAACGGGTCATGGTACAAACGCAAAAATCTTAAATATTACACTCAGTATTGGCTTGGAGGTGGGTAAAGTTCTCCATTCTTAGAAACTATCATCCATATCAAGACAAACAAAAAAGCCCTACATTAAACCATTAATTGACATAGACTTCAAGTACCAGCAGACTACTTGGTTCTCACAGAACATTTTGGCACTGATTCAATAATCATTTTATCTTGTTAAAACTAGGATTTTGCTAAGGAGGTGAACTTTCTTTTTGGCATCATGGAAGAGATATTTGATGACCTGTTATTTAACCAAAACACCAAGTTTGGAGACCTATGCAAAAAACAGATTCATAATTAAGTGGTTATAATACTGTGGAGAGAAATCTAAATATTTTCCCCATTACATTAACATAGCCTATTCTACAAAATATAGCCTTTTCTTTATGGATCTTCATGGTAAGTTGCTATGCTGGGCATTGTGTAAAAACTTATCATCTAAAATATTTGCACAGAGCATCAGATAAAGAAATTCATAATATCACGGAGTAGAATGTAGCTAATGAGAGTACATTATTAGTTCCTGTTTGCCTATTCATTGGCAAAGGAAATTGGGTCCCCAAAAGAAACATACAAGGGAAATTTTAAATGTTGAAAGCATTTGAGGAAATTAAAGCCTCGCATCTTGGTTCAGAACCGGTTATAGGTCTTAGAGGTCTCTACCATCCTCAGGATATTTCTAGTTAGTATCTACATGACTTGCTCTATTCTATTCACCTGTATTTAAAAGGCTCTTGATGAGTATCAATTTTAAAGCCATATGTTTTATCCATCCTTGGAAATAGCATGGGACATTAGAAAAAAATCCTGGCCAGCAATTCAGCAGACAGAGCTCCTAATTTCCACATCCACACTAATTATCTGTTTTTGGACAAATCCTTTCCTCTAAACATGAAAAGACTGGATTAGATGATGGAAGGCCACTCTCAGCTCAAACTGTCTATAATTTTGTTAAGTGCTACACACAAAAAAAGTACACAATTGAAATTAGTCCAATGAAATCATGCCCTGAGCAACACCAAAAGACCATATGTTCTCCTTGAACTAAACTATATTTAGATCTTTTATGATGAACACCATATTCCACATAGCCTCACTAGCAGAAAAGTAACCTCAGACAACAGCAAATATGGTCCACCTCAGAGAGAAATGTACAGGCTTCAACCTACTGGCACTGAATACCCAAGACAAAAAGAACAAGTTTGAAAATATTTTGTATAAATCACAATATTTCAATATTTTGTCTCATAATTTCACATTTTTCCTTTAAGTCATTCAAAACAAAATACAAATAAAAATGACCAAGTTTAGAACACAATAAAATTTGTCCCTCCTTTATCTTCCCATGGATGTCTGACTCACAGTGGTTCTGTAGAAACAGACCCAATCCAAAAATGGCACATCCGGTACACAGGTGTAGTCATTGAAGAACCTGCCCACAGCCTCTTCCATGGAGAAATTTCCTGCACACAATTCCCAGGCCCAGTATGTACTCTAAGACCCCTGCCAGAGATGATTTGATCAGAGGTAGGAACATAAACCAAAGGCAAGTAATTTAAGCTTAGCAACTGACCTATGAAAGAACCTGTTACTTAAAATAAAAATGGAACAGGGCTTCTCAAGAAATAGTTTCTGGAAAACCCAAAAGACTTTTAACAGTTATATGGGAGAGCTGAAACCATAATTAGATTTAGAACCATGATACTTGGCCTTGGCTTAAAGTATAAGGGACCAGAGACAATCAGTTAAGAAAACTAGTTTATAGAGAAGGTTTAATGGAGGTAAGAGAAAAGCAAAGCTTCCATCAGAGATGTCAATATGGGAGAGAAGAAGTCACCAACTAGTCAACAGAGAAGCCAGATTTCTCACAATTTTCCCACTGAAATTTAGGGCCACATGGATCTTGGCTCTAGATACCCTTTTGCTTGAAATAATCTGAGTAAGTACTGGGTCTCTAACCATTCAACTAAAGTTAAGCAACAGAGTTAGTTTAGGAAAAATTTCATGGTCATACAAAAGAGGATCTCACAGTGCAGTCACATGGAGAAGCTTCCAGTGATTCCACATGGACAAGTGCCTGACTTATCAGGAGAAGAGACGGTGCCCCAAAACTAAAGAGATTAAAGCTTTTTTGCTGGTGTCTATGGGAGACTCAGAAAACACAATTCTGTGCTTCCTTGCAAACCAAAGCAGACAAGGAGGAAGCAATAACAACCGAATTCTCTTGACAGCAGAAGGCTTATGCGGCATCATCCCACCTTAGGAGTAGTCAAGACCAATAGAAATTTCAAGGGAAATGTCAAAATTTAAGGCATACAAGGAATCCTCCATCCCTAATCCAAAGAGAGGAATTAGGCTACAGTGAGATCTGAGGGAGAAGACTGAACCAAAAGAACAGTCCTTTATTATTTATTTGTGACCCTACAATCCACCAGGCTCTGGCTTTAGAAATGGAAACCCACTGCAGAGTTATTTCTCCCAAAACTCTGGTAAATTGCAACAGTGGACCAAGAGATGATGGCAGCTTACTCCCTAAAATATGTGAGTGGAATACCTAAACATATCAACTGAACCCACAGCTCTTTATTTTTTATTTATTTTTTATTTTTCATCTGTTTAATTGGCAACAGATTTTGAGGAATGATAAAGTTCTTCCTAGGCAGAACTAGTTACATAATTTGCAGGGCCCAATGCAAAATGAAATATGAGACGCCTTGTTTATTTTTTCTTTTTTTTATTATGTTCAGTTAGCCAACATATAGTACATCATTAGTTTTTGATGTAGTATTCAACAATTCATTAGTTGCATATAACACCCAGTGCTCATCACAACATGTGCCCTCCTTAATACCCATCACCCGGCTACCTCATCCCCCCATTCCCCTTTTGTAACCCCGGGAAACCCAGGGCTCTTAAATTAGATTTAAGCAGCCAATCTGGAGTCCACATTTCAATTTTTCTGTTGTCTCATGCTCTCCTTGGTGTTTTTGGCTTTAAAAATACCAAGATCCTGCAGTGCCTGGGAGGCTCAAATGGTTAAAAATCTGCCTTCAGCTCAGGTCGTGATCCCAGGGTCCTGCCATTGAGCCCCACGTCAGGCTCCTGGCTCAGTGGGGAGCCTGCTTTTCCCTCTCCCTCTGCTTCTCTCCCTGCTCATGCTCTCTCTCTCTCTCTGTATCTCTGTGTCTCAAGTGAATAAATAAAATCTTTAAAAAATTTTAAAAAATTAAAAAAATGTCAAGATCCCATATTGCATGCATGCTTAAAAGATGGGTATAAAACAAATTCTTTCAACAGCTGGTAACTAGACATTGTGGTTACTATTTCATAATGTATATAATTGCCAAATCACTATGTTGTACAACTGAAACTGATACAGTATTATATGTCAATTATTCCTCAATTAAAAAAAAAAAGACAAACTCTTTCCTGGGAAATACTCCCAAGAGAGAAGAAATGAACACTGTACTGACAACAAAAGCATATTTTGCTTGTTTTGAAGGGAACCCCTCATGATGACAGTGGGCTGGCATTTACCCATCTTCCCTCTCCAGGTCTCTCAGAATAATCAGGAGAAAAAATACACCAGGTCACATCTGCTTTAAGGTACCATTTTATAAACCAGAGGTGATCAGATGGGAAAGAGTTCTCAACAAAAGTTTCCCATTTTATTTCTACTGCTTGCTACCCCTGGTCCAAAGTTTAAGGAGACTCTTAAAGTCCACTTCCAAAATGGACCCAGTCCAGCAAATAACAGAAGGAGATTCAATAGAATGACTGCCCGTGCCTCCCAGCACTGGCAACTGAAGTATCCAGTAAGTAAGAAACAAAATAATCCTCTGCCTCCTGTTCCTTCATTTATGTCCAGCAAAAACCCTTTCAAACTCTGGTTTCTAAAGAGAATGGCCCTTCTTCTAAGCAGGAGCAGCAACTGACTAGCTCTATTAATAAGATTAAGAATGAAAAGGGCCACACATCACCTGCTTTGAGTTCTGGAACAAAAGAAAAACTCCTGCCTTAATGAACTGCCAGTCAGCAAAGCATTCAGGTGATGCTTATCCTTGTTCCTCCTTGATTTTCTCTTCCCGTCAGGAATCTGGAGTAGACGTTCAATCCAGCAGCGAAACTACAGTGTTTACTAACTGAGATGGCAGCTACAATCCCTCGATTTGAGATATGACTTCAACTAGGTGATGCCAACTTTCCTTCCAGATGGCTGTTAAGCACCCACAACCAACGACCGACACAGCTTCTGGCAGCAGTTGGGAAGAGCTGTGAGCAATGTCACATCCAGAGGAGAAAGCCAGCAAAATCACATCTTCTATACAGTTATTCTCAAGCACCAGAAGAGTTCTATTTTTATTAACGAGGCCATTTAGAAAAGGCATGAAATTAATTTATTGCTACACTGGTTAAAAATATTTACTTTTTTATTATCTTTGCAGTTGGCATAAATCTGTTTTGCTAGAAGAGATTAGGATGGCAAGCAGGCAATGAACAAGGAAAGACGACATAGCCCCATCGGAGCAAGTGTTTGGCAGGGTTATTGTTACTCCCGCCCAAGAAGCGAGCGGTTAGCTACAAAGCATGTGCTAAATCTATAATTTTTGTGCTCTAGGTGCAATAGGAAGGCTACAGGGACTCTTAGTTCCATGCAATGAAATTGAAATGCACATTTCCCTTGACTTTTGCACAAGCTGGGACTGGCAGCGAACAGTTCTGCCATTCAAGAACAGAAGAAGCATCACTTACTCATTTGTTTTGTGGCCGTTTGTTTTGCTCTTTTAATTTCAACGGGCCATCAGTTTTTAACTAAGTTCTCTCCAGGGTTTAGAGTTTGGGCAGGCCAGTTAAGCAGGATAAGTGGCATTCCTGAGGAATTTTTGTGTGCATCGCTAGGAGAGCACAGTGGCCTTGGACTTCAGGTAAGGAGATAAAGCTTTAGTTGGGGAAGTTTGTCTCAATCTGTAAGAGGGAGGGATTTTCAAGGGTAACCCCTCCTCCAACCAAATCACCTCAAGCCAGTTTTACTTCTGAAATTCTTTCCCTTTATTAGCCCTCATACTACAGCTCAATGGTTTTCATGCCTTATTGGTCACAGTCAGAAAGTGCCTCTTAAAATCTTATCTTAGTCCCTATTGCTTCCTCCCTTCTTCTGCCATCAGTGAACATGGTAACATGAACATGTAATACCTTCAGAAGTTCAGTTTTCTGACCTCCAGATACTATACACCAATTCCATTGTCCATTCTAGCAGTTAACTAGGTGCATACGTATCCAAGTTCCTAGTGGGAGTGGCCACTCTCCAAAGAGTGGCAAGAATTCAGACCCAACGGCTGAATATAACCCATATAAAATAAGGCTGATTTTTGCCCTGCAATACAGTTTCTTCCCTTTCTTACACAACATGTTGCTCTTCTTCTATCTAAACAGTGCCGTACACTAAGAAAGCAGCAAAAGATTCTAAGGACCCAAAGTTTAGAACAGGAGCTGACAGTTTTCTGTGCAATGTGTGATAGAGAATTGGTTCCATTTTGACATTATGAAGGTTGACTAATCCTGTTTTAGATTCGGAAGTCAATGTTCTTTCTTATAAAGTCAGAAGATTTAATTCAAATAAAAAGCAGAGATAGCTGTATGCTGGTTGGTTAGGATTCATAACTTGCTTAAGTATCTACCAAAGCCATTTCTAAAACATGATGCTGGCACTGTGTTAATTTTCACTTTTAATAACGTCCTTTCTGCTTTTATAGGTAATACATGTCATTTTTTTTAAACTGGGAAATTCCGGGGCGCCTGGGTGGCTCAGTCGGTTAAGCGTCTGCCTTCGGCTCAGGTCATGATCCCAGAGTCCTGGGATCGAGCCCCATATCGGACTCCCTGCTCTGCGGGAAGCCTGCTTCTCCCTCTCCCACTCCCCCTGCTTGTGTTCCCTCTCCCACTGTGTCTCTCTCTCTGTCAAATAAATAAATAAATAAAATCTTTAAAAAAATAAAAAATAAAACTGGGAAATTCAGAAGAGTAAATAGAAAAACTACAAATCCTTCCTATTCTCAGAGATAAATGGAGATATATCTTTCAAGTCTTAAAATATGTGCACATACACATATACATTTTTAAACAAGACTGGGCTTATGCTTAACATATTGTTTGTATATCATGAGCATTCCCAATTATGTGAAATATTATCTTAATATTATTCCATCAACTTTATTTTTAAATTAGTTTTCAGGTTTCCAGTTAAAGTTAAAAGACTAAAATGTTAGTCACTGATGAGTATCCGTTAAAAAAAAAAAATCTTCAAGAAACTGATGGCTTAAGGAAAAGGAAAACTCATCATTTCACTGTACCCAGAGCTGAATCCAAAGTTACAGAGGCAAAGGAAAATAATTTCATTAATTCCTTTAAGGAAATTAACCAATCTTTAAAAACCATGAATCTATGGAGCCTCCTTTTTGCTAACGTGCTTTTGTTAACACTATTCATCTTCATGGCTAAATTCCACTGATTTTGGAGAACCAATCTTCACCTGGGCAACTGCTTCAACCTTTTCTTAGAAAGGTTCTTTCATCTCTTAGGAGAAAGCTGAAGAATAATGGTTAAGAATATAATGTTAATCTTGAGCAAGTTGTTTCAACTTTGTGTGTTTCCAGTTCCTCATCTGTAAAATGGAGATAAACATATTCTCTTTCTCATAAGATGGTTACAAGGATCATAGGTCAATATATATCCTGCCCTTAGAGTGGTGCCTGGAACACGATAGGTATTCATTAAGGCTAAGTGCGATTATCTGTAACTCTAATTTGGTCACTTATTCACCTATTGTTTTATCTTTTTGTCTCTTGGCAACTATTTTTGTTTCATCCTTTTCTGTAGTTTTACTGTTTGGGCACAACTCTCTTTTTATGTAAATCCTTCCACTTTTCCTTGCCTGTGCTCTGCTCTACATTTTCTTTCTCCTTTCTTCCTGTCGAGAACCCATGGACCTTTACAAAACCTGATTATGCCCTCTAATAGTCTAAGGCTTTGGACTGTCAGGCTGAAGTTAGAGAGTAGTCTAGCAGAAAAGTCAGCCTCAAAAGATTTGGTCTGTGGATCCGTTTCTGCCAACAGGCTCCCTACACCATGTGACTCGACCCATTTTATAATCTTTGCTCATTTGTTTTCACCCTTGGGCTGAATGTCCTGGGGCGCAGAGCGCCTGTCTCTCAGGTGGCAGTTAAGCCAAAAATAAAATCTACTACTACATTCCCGGGTACACTATTCTAATTAGTGGCAACAGCCCAGAGGAGTGAGAAGAAACTGAGAATCACACAAGCTTCCCTCGTCTCAGCACCTGAGTGTTACAAGCAGAGGTGAGGAGGCCCTACCATGCACCTAAGGGCAATTTCCCACACAGCTAGCTCAGCAGTTGTGAGTGGTTCTCCCTCACCAACCAAATCTCCTTGCTAGAATCATTTTTCTTTTTTAGAGCCTCAAAACACCAAAGCACAAGGAAGCATCGAGTTACAAGTATCAGAGCCCAGCTGAGTCCCTGTATGTGCATCTGTGTATCCTACTGGGAGAGTATATAGGATTCCCGTAGTTATAATTGGTGCCGCTGCCCTTCGGCTTAGAACCGCATTACTTGAAAGGCAGAGGGGTTGCTGTTGTACTTATGATCATTAATATTTCAATCCAGAGGGGACTGTTTCCTAAACCCTAGGAGAGGTAACAGAGGTTAGCATGGTGAAACGCAGCCAAAATGCCATAACCTGGAGCCAGATGTGTTATGAATAACAATGCATGGAAGAAATAATAAAAACAGATAAAAAGAACAAGCTTCTAGTGTTAAAAACCTTGGCAAATTGAGGTTTTGTTTAAGTACGTGGGAACTAAATGCCAAAGAAAAGCCCCCTGACCTAAGCAGCTTGCTGAAAGTGGCTGTACATAATTCAACAACTCTGCTGGGAAAGTTATACACAAAAGGTTGAGAGAAGCTGATCTAATAGATCAACTAATGGTCTGGAAGGAAGTTATAGAACCAGACATCTCATCCCAGACTCCTCTCCCTCTCCCCCACCCTTTCCTTGACATTCCCTCGGGGCCCCATTGCCTTGGAAAAGAAATTTTACTTACACAGTGCAAAAAGGATGATAAATACTTGCCAACGACCTACCATGGGAGGGCGCAACAGAACTAACACAGGTTCAAATAGGCAGCAGCTTCCAGACTGAGAGCATCTCTGTGACCACCAAGAGCATCTCTGTGACCACCAAGTATTCTCCTTGCAGTATTTCACATCAAACACAGCCAAACAGATCAGATCACCTCTTCTCTAGAATTAGAGTGTGTTCTTTAGAGAGTCAGTATTCAGCTTCTCTGGTTTTCAAATGTCAGCAATCTTTGAGGAATCTACTGCCAAGGAGTCAAGTGGGCCTGTGACCATCTTTGGTTTCAGAAAATGAGAAGGCTGGGTAAGAGAAATCAAATTTCACAACTTGTAATCTTTTCATAATGATAAACTTCTACATGTGTTGTTGCTTTTTAATAAGACCTGACTCTACCGTACCTATTTAAGTACGTGTTGATGTTCAGAAACGAGTTATGTTGTGACTAACATAACATAATAAAATTTAAAAAAAAAAAGAAACGCATTACGTTAACCTCTCCAATAGAATCCTGTTTGTAGCTGAGGCATCTAAATGAAATTAAAAGGAGCCCTTCTTTGTTTTCTCAATAAATAATGAATGCCTAGATTAAAGCTGGCAAATATATGGCTCTCCCATGACCGTTTTTCCCTCTGTGAAAGGTATGGATGGAATCATCAATCTGGCAATTTTTTCCATCAGCTGGGTTGTGATTTCAGAAAACCAGTGCTTCCAGCAAACACTGCAAATGGATCAGAGTTGGGAAGCGAGTTGAGAACTGTCCCAGTATGTCATGACCACTTCAAATCGGTAACATCATGCATTCTGTATTCATTGAAATATTTGCGTTTCTATGACAGAAGTGTATGTCTCTGTAGAGTTATCCTGAAGGAAGAATATCGCTAACAGACCTAAAGTGATAGGGACTACACTTAGCTCTGCTTGGGCACCAGGCCCAGCCCAAGCTCTCTACCTATGCTATAAAGCTCACGCACCTGTTCACTTAACTACTGCAAGTCTTAGGGAACTCGGCTAAGAGGCAAACATGAGTATTCTCAGCATAAGGCAATTACAATGTCTTATGGAATTAGGAAGAAAATGGGAACCAAAAGCATTTATATTTTTATTAAATTTTGGGATCCAAATAATAAGTTTGTCTGGTTCTGAATTTTAATGAAAACACATAAGACAAAAGCATGGCTTGCTAATCTAAAGGAAACTGAATACGGGTTCTCTTAAGCCACAAAGGAAGTGACAGGAGAAAGAAAAGGCATGCTTTTTAATCAAATGAAGATTTTTTTTATGTTCATATTGATATGTTCTAAAACTACTAGGATGTGATCAATATTCCATTTTTTTTCTTTCTCCTGTGGTTCACTACACTCCAATACAAAACAAATAAAAAAAAAAAAACTATAGCAACATAGAGAAGAAACAAAAAGGATAGCACGCATTGCTGAAACAATTAAAAGGAAAGCAAGCAAGAAAACTAGGCAGTTCAGACAATCAATTCTAACCATAAAATAATTTGAATTCTGCTGTAGGCTGATGAAAATACAAAAGTAACAAAGAGAAATGAAAAAGTTATTAAGTATCAGTAATAGTCACATAAAAGAGAAGGGTTGTGTTCCTAGGTGACCCGGGCCAAGGACAAGTTTGGAGCCATCTTTAAAGCTTTGAAGAAGTGAACCTACCTGTAAGAAAAGGTCCCAAGAATAAAGAAAAGAGACCAGACTGGAAGCACTGTCAATACATATTCTGAATAGTAACCAAGTTTTACCGGTTCCCTCCTCTCGAAGACATTAAAAAGATAAAAAGACACAATCAAAAGCCCATTTCACCTTTAACCCTTCGTTAACCTTCTCTCTCAAAGCTCAGCTGCTCTAACACGTCAAGGCTGGAAAGATGTCCAGGTGGTCATTTGAGAAAAGCACTCTGTAAGAATTACCTTACAAGCAAGAGCTTCCACAGAGACATGTTCATATGTTCTTAAAAAATACAGATGAAATTTTGCCTCATGAAAACTGATAACAAAAAAAACCCCATCCAAACGCCTAATTATAAAAATTTAAAATGAAAGCATTGCTCAGATATAAATTACAAATGAAAATCCTCTCCCAGATTTTATTAACAAAATAGCAAATTAGGGAAGACAGGAGAGAAATTTTAATAACAAGTCTCTATACATGTGTAAAGTACTTTGAGCCTTTCTTTTTATGGCAAGACTTGGGGGGGGTGGCTATTGATCTACACAGAAGAGATTAAGTGCATTCAAAGTTGGGGATAACCTGGGAAGAACTGATCAGAAAGTAAAGAAGCAATTGCCTGGATTGATTTTCTGTACCCCTTCACTTGGCACTAAATCGGCAGGATGCTTCTGCACAAGGAGGAAAATATGGAGCCTAGCATGTTACTGAATACCGAAGCATGAGCTGAGCCGTTTATGTAGCCACATGTAAGCGATTTGGTATATGGATTTCTTTGGGGATTTGTCCTGCCTTTAGAGGTTAGCAGCTACTTGAGAAGGAAATGTTTTTACTGCACCAGTTCAGTGCAACACTCAAAATACCTTTAAAGAAAATAACACCAGATGAAAATCTATCACTGCCAGGTACATTACACACAGCATTTTATTTTGTCCTCCCAACTTTTAAAGGTCATTAGCCCTACTCTGCAAACCGGAAAACGGGGTCCTATGGGGAGGGGTCAGTAATTCACCCAATATTACAGGGATTGCAAAAGAGTCACTGGGATCTTGACAAAGTCTGTCATAGGCCCAATGCAAGTGCACCCTCAATGTACCATGCATGACTTTTTCTGAAGGCTTTAAAGGAGGAAGTTCACTGATCTTGTAAGATAATTGGAAGTAAGCCTATTTTAGGAAAAAGAGGGCTAGCTACATTGTTTTTATTTATTTATTTGGCATTTAAGAGTTTACAAAGCATATCCTTTTAGGAATCCGAGAAAAGCAAACACACATATAACCAATGCTGTGTAAAAATCACAGAGGCTTCAAATGCCCCAGAAGCACATGGACCCAAACCTAGGTTCTTCACCCCCAAACTAATGGCCACTGCATTTCTTGTGTTCCTGTGCCACATTACACCTTCTCACTCTATATAGTGACCGAACAGGAGACAGAGAGTGTGAGTTCTAGGGTCAGACCACTTGGATTAACATTCTGCCTTTGCCATTTGATAGTCATAACCCTGCACAAACTGTAGTACCTCTTTATATCTCAGTTTCTTCATCTGTAAAATGGGAGCAATCACAGGGGTCCGACTCATTCATTTTGAGAATTAAATGAGGAACCGTGTATAATAAACCTTTTAGCCCAGTGCCTGACAGAGAGTAAGAAATACATAAATGTTAACTATCATCATTAATTTTGAGGAGAGTTTACATGTCTGTTCCAAGTACAGACAAAAGGCTAAGCAGGGAATACACGGGCAGGACCAGCTTAGCTATGAAATGCCTCCTGCGAGTTAGATTTAAGCCAGATTTTGCAAGGAGAGCAAAAACGTAAGGTAGATACAGAAATGGCAGGCAGAGGATATATTTTGTAAGTTAGAAATGGCTTTGTGAAGGTTCAAAACTAGTAATGAACAAGTCATAGACAAGACCTGTGAAGGAGACTGCTTAAATTCTAGCAGAGGGTCCTTGCCAAGAAGAACAAAGGAATGAAGTTGGGGAGATCAGGACAAGGGGTCAAAAAATCTCTACTCAAAGCTTTTACAACCTGGTGTGCTTTGGCCTTGGGAAAGTTTTTCTTTTCTCCTTTCAGACAGAAGCCTTCTCTCCAGCCCTCAAAGACAAGCAGGCTGAACAGTGACTTAGGTGCTTCTGTCACATAATGCTTGGTCTCTTTACAAACTGGCTTGCTGTGTTTTACTCAGCAGTCTGTGTCATCTCTTTTGTGGAATCAGGATTGCTCAGAATCTAGTCGTATCTTCTGCCTGGTATCTTCTGTCAGAGGTGTCTAAGCGGATTCCTTACACGTCCATCAAAGAGATACACTTCAAAATGGGAACTAAAAGTGTAGTGACTGTATCAATAAAAGCTGCTCTTAGTTGATTCACAAATGCAGCTGCCAATGGAGGGCTGAGCAGAAAATAACTCCCACTGGACTTCAGTCTATCAGTTGTGTGTTGGTTTTCCCCAAACGGTGGACTACGTTCACTCCTGACCATGCAAACCACAGGTTCTTGACACCAGCATACCTGGGTTGCATGATATCTTTTCATTCAGTGCCTTTTTTGAGGACCTACCCTTTATCAGAAATGAGGCCAAACTGTAGCGGCCCTAACCACACTGCCATCCAAGGGCTATCCTTCCCTACTGCCAAGTTTGGCAGAAAATGACATCTAGTTGAGTCCTGATCCAAGAGGGACTTAAAGCCCGTGTAAATCAGGAAATCATGGCAATTTCCCACCAATATGAGATCCCCCTATGGAATTCTAAGGGAATCAAGAAAAAGTTTAAACTGCAATTATAAAAGCTGAAGGTCTTATTGTTTCTCAGTTGTTGTTGTTGTTTTTTCCCCGGTGGGGGAGGGGCAGAGAGAAAAGGAGTGAGAGAATCTTAAGCAGACTCCACACCCCTCAAAGAGCCCCATGTGGGGCTTGGTCTCACCACCCTGACATCATGACCTGAGCCAAAATCAAGTCAGAGGCTTAACCAGCTGAGCCACCTAGGCATCCCCTTCTCAGTTTTTTTTTTTTTAAATCCTTAAAATCCTCTTTTACATATTGTTATAAACCCTATTTTTCTGGTGACCAGACTCTACCATTTCAAGCAGAGAGCCTTCCTAGGGAACAAGAGGATTTAAAATTGAAAAAGCTAAAGAAGTCAGGAAATAGATCAGCCATATTCTGTTCATTTTTTTAAATGTTAGAACAGATATCCTCAGAGCCTCTTTTCTTCCCAAATACCATTTTGCTTTTCCTGAAAATGAGAAAGGAGGTAGAACTATGAGGAAAATATATATGACACTCACTAATAAAATAGGAGCACTTTTATTTTAAGTGTATCTAGGTATCACAGTGCAAGGTGCTGAGGACTGCTGCTGCTTACCTACCCACATACATCCAAATATGTGAACAACCCATATGCACAACACCCTCAGCTTAAAATGCAAAGAGCACCAGAGGGTTCATCCTAATGGATGTGAGATGACCTCACACCATATGGCCCACATCCTTCCTCCACTAAGGAGTGCATCCTTTCCAGGTTTGGATCACATCTGTCTCATTAGAATGAAGGTCTGCCCCTGGCTATTACCGTATTTTTAGACAACCTGAGTGTTATCCTGAATACCAGAAGGCAAACACCTAAACAATGACAGTAAGCAAACATTTACATATCTTTTCTTATTTTCTTTTGTTTTGTTTTTGTCTTCTTTCTTCATTTTATAAACTCCCTGGGTCCCACCTCATGTAGAGACCAAGATTTTAGCTCTTAACAAGCTTAGCTCCCACCCTAACCACATTGTGTAGCTCTTAAGACTTTGTGGATTAAAGTCACACCCTGGATATTAAGAGGACCTCCAGAGATTCAATACTAAATTCCACAATTAAAGAATTTTTTTCTAAGAAGTGTGTTTGGAAATATAGTTGGAAAGTTTTCCTAGTGCCAGAAGAAATCCCAACAGTGACCAGAGAACTAAGTGATGATATGGAATTAGTAATATGTCTCAGCTGGGGAGGACCAACGTACTTTATAGTCCATTAAGCAGAAAAAATGATTAAGATGATCACGATTCAAGGGGCGCCTGGGTGGCTCAGTAGGTTAAGTGACCAACTCTTGATTTTGGCCAGGTCATGATCTCAGGATCATGAGATCAGTTCCGCATTAGGCAGGGAGAGCCTGCCTAAGATTCTTTCTCCCTCTCCCTCTGCACCTTTCTCCCCAAACCCTTGAAAGAAAGAAAGAAAAGAAAAGAAAAGAAAAGAAAAGAAAGAAAGAAAGAAAGAAAGAAAGAAAGAAAGAAAGAAAGAAAGAAAGAAAGAAAGAAAGAAAGAAAAAGAAAGAAAGAAAGAAAAGAAAAGAAAAGAAAAGAAAAGAAAAAAAGAAAAAAGAAAGAAAGAAAGAAAGAAAGAAAGAAAGAAAGAAAGAAAGAAAGAAAGAAAGAAAGAAAGAAAGAAAGAAAGAAAAAGATGATCATGACTAAATTGGCACCCTGAGGAAGATTGCTGAGGATCCCTTTAAAACCAATCCTGGATTAGGACTAGAACCTGGGTATAGTCCCTATAAACCAAACAGTCATGAAACTGGCCCAGGTCAAGCCAAGACTATGCCAAGTAATATTTAATCTAAGAAGCAATTTATTTAGTAATAACCATGTACCAGGCAATTTCTGTTCCAGCATTAAATACAGAAAATTACTAGATTGTGTCTGTTTTTCTAATACACATAAGCAAAAAAATGCCCACCATCTCCCTTAGAAAAAAATATAAAACATTACATAAAAAGCTACCAAATTTCTAATCCTTTGGGATGTCATCTTTTTAAACTCCAAAAAAGGAGATTATCTTGTCTGCTGGAATCCATCTTCCATTCAGCACATTAGGGTAGAGAAAGAGATTTGTCCAGTTCTGCCTTTTTCTTTTTTAGCCAAGCAGATCCTGCACAATTTCCAAAGGCAGCCTCACTAAAACTGTCTTCTAGTCATTTTTGATGGAAAAAAATTGTTTGAGGGGGATTTGGTATACATGCTTCCCCCCCTCTTCCATTTTGCAATTGCATTTAATTTTTGTTAAAATGGCTGCCAGAGCTCTTAAAGGGATCTGTAGGTGATTGCTCTTCAACATGCCTCACACTTGACCATAACACCTACATCTTTAAAAAGGAAAAAGTATGTATTTTTTTTTCCTCCAATCTGATTTGCTTAAAATGTATTGGATATGACCTGAAATGTAATCTCCTGGGCAAAGAGTAAAACAAGCAGTTTTCAATTAAGGGTAGTTAAATGGTGACATTAAAGGAATTGTGGAAATAAATACAGTGCAGTAATCACACAGAAATGAAAAACAAAACAAATTGAATTCTTTTTTCCACTTGCTTACGTCCAAGAGAAAAACTTGACAGTACAGAGTATACTTTTAAATCATGGAACTGATTGCCCATTGTAGGGAGAAAACAGTTTGAGAAATCATAACTCTACACTGCACAAGGTTAATGCCATTTAAAATGCAAAAGCAAGGAGATGGTACCCATATTTCCTGGTATTTTCACCATTTATGCACCCAGGAGCAGACATGTTTATCTTTCACATTGACATCTGATTGCTGTGCTAATGCCATTTAAAACTAGATGGAAGAAAATTATATTCTCCTAAGGAGTTGACTGACTCTTTTCTTTAAAGAAAAGAAAAAAAAAAAAGATAGCCATTTTGATTCAAACAAAGTGCTACATAGAAACCTGTGGGCATAAATCGCATCAGGCCTCTATAATTTTTGCTTGCTATCGGTTATTGCTGGGATAATTGCATAGGAACAGTATTTGTGTAATTGTCAGCAGTAATACTCCTGGACCAAGGACCAAGGCCTCCTGCAGATTTCTACAAATCATTATTCTCCTTACAGTTTGTTCCTTTTTTTTTTTGTTTGTGTGTGTGTTTGTTTATTTGTTTTCCCAAAGATCACTGGAATTAAGCCAAATGGAATTATTACTGTCACACTTGGGAAGATTCACATTAATTTCTGAAAAGTACAGATAAATTTTGCAACTAAGCAAACGTATGCCATTTGTTTAAAAAAAAAAAAGACACCAGAGGGTTGAGGGGGAAAACGTTCAAACAAAATGCATATCTTAAAAGCTGTGGATCTATTTGAACAAATGGTAAGCTAATTTGGTGAATAGGGTCAAAGAAGCCATCAGACTATTTAACTCATAGGGGTTGGATATGGGGAAAGACATTTGACAATGTTTGTACAACTCTGTTTCCTTGCTCATTTGTCTTCTCTTCCAAGTTTTTATAACACATTATAGGAATGCGGAAACAATGGATTATACACTTAAGAGTAGTAAATAAGGCTCAGTTATAGAACTATATATACCGAGTGCTGTTCCCTTTTTCCAAAATTATAAACTATAATTCTGCCCTATTTATAACTTACTAACTTTTATGAGATATTATAAACATGTTCTTTGTTCTGACTAAATCTTTCCACATTTCTTCTAAAAACAGTCTTAATAAACATTAAGTAAAGGAAAAAATTTTCAACTCCTGTGAAATTGTTTGACTGGCATTTAGTATGTTTCGCTTTCAACAAGTTTGTCAGATTTTCCAACATTTTGATAACATACAAATAAGCAAACACTTATTTAATATTTTAGACCTTAGACAAAGGATTGAGTAAACAATTCATTTGCAAAAGAGAAAACACAGATGACAAACATTTAAGAAATGGGAATTGGATAGAATATGATGGTTGGCTAGTTAATTTAACTAAGACATTTTTAATGATAATGCCCCAGCATTTAAACATAGAAAATCATGAGAATGAGGATTTGGTGAAACAGACATCCTTTTACACAGCTGATACAACAAAAAAAACTAGTAAGAAATTTTTGTAAAACAAATTTTAAATACATATTAAAGATTTTATTTTAAGCTTCATTTTAAACTTAAGTCTTTGAAAATTTATGCCTATCTGAAGGATAATACTAAAAAAATAAAATGTTCAAATATTCATGTATGAAAATACTTACTATTCAAAATAACAAGCATCTAAAAATAATCTAATCATCCAACAATAGAAGCATGTCTAATAAGTTAAAGCACAATGTGCAATGCATTATCCACTCATTCAATGGTGTTTTCAAATCCAAAGTTTAAAAACATGCAATGATCTGGAGAAATATTCACACAAAATGAAATACAGATTCAAAATCATAGGTCCCTGTAATCCCAAAGTTGCTATAACTATAAATATGCAAGGAAAAATGTTAACTTATAATTTCTGAATAGTAGAATTATAAATGATTTTTATTATCCAATCTGTGTTGGCATTTTACCTTGTTTTGCATATAATATATCTACTCAAGAGCCATTGTTTCTGATATAAATAGCATACTTTCAAAATCAAGGAAATACAGAAACATTCTTGCCAGTAAGTCTAGGGAAGAGTTAGTAGGATCGCCCATATGTCTTTGCCTCTGAAGAAAGACTTTAGGTATGCAAAACATGGGTTAACTCTATAAAATGGATGCCTGGCACTCAAGAGTTGACTAGAACAATCCTTCTGGAATGCCATTTTAAAACATATCATTAGTTTTGTTTTAAGTTGAGGTTGCCAGTGAAGTTATTATCGTAAGCCGGATCCCTGCAATGTTCTTTTCGCCCCCAAGCATTTCATGTCCTGTCACTTCCCTCTGGAATCACTAATTGTCTCCTAGTTGTTTCTATCCCCTACAGTCATTGATGGCTGTCACTGGAAAGACACATTCTCTAGTGGCGTTAGCCCAAAAGAACAGAGTCAGTCAGCAGCTTGTACCTATCCCTGCTCTCGCTAACATCTCTAGATCACCTCAGGCAAGTTTTTTAACTACCTAGTAGCTGGCTCCCCTCTTTCAAATCTGGGTTGCATTTGATATCATATTCCTCCTCACTGAGAAACAAAATAAACTCAAATACACCAATAATGAATCATGGAGCACTACATCAAAAACTAATGATGTAATGTATGGTGATTAACATAACATAATAAAAAAAAAAAACCTCAAATACACCAGATACAAACTTGCATTCTGCGGTTCCAATTCTCACTGCTCAATGCTTAGTGTGTCTTTCCACCTTAAACCTAATAATTTAGGAGAAATTTGAGGAATAATAGTTTAGTGGTTACAACCACAATCCCAGACTGGACTTCCTGGTTATGAATCCAGCTCTATCACTCACTAGCTATATGATCTTGTATAGTATGTAGTCTATTTCCTCCTCCGTAAAGTAGATTCCATGAGTTCGTTAACACATACACTGCACTTAAAACTGTTTCTGCTATAGAGCAAATATTAGCAACTATTATTACAAAGCATGTGTCTTCTTTTTTTCCAAGATTATAAATACGTTTACAAAATTCTTGGTTAAAAAAAGTATGGATTTCACTGTAATCTGTTCATAAACAGACTGTCAGTTTATAAAAACTTCCATTTTTGATGGAGGGAAAAAAAAACTAGGGTTAGTTTTAGAGGCAACTTACTCAAAACAGGATAACACAATGGAATTGTTTTATATTTAGTTTTTATTATTGATAGAGCCTCATTAAATAGGGTTGATATCCATAAACTTACTCAGAAAAGAACCTGGATAAGTAAGGATTCCCAAGTAGTTTCGCATGTGTTTATACATGTCTATGATGTGCAATTCCAGTCCAATAAGAACAGATTTGAAGTGATTACATTTCATTTGAGCTCATGTCAGCCACAAGTTAGCTCAGTACAGTTTAATGGAGAAATACGCTGCTTTTTGTACTTAATGAGGCCACATTTGATAAGAGACTCTGGAGGGATCTGGAATCATAAGAGTAATGAAATCCAAAGTTTGGCCTCTTGGTTCATTAGGCAACAAGACTTCGATCCAGAGGAAGAGACCAACTTGTTAGATTTTTTTCATTTATTTTTTAAGATGCTAGAAAATGACTGGGCTTTTATCTTTCAATTATTAAACAAATAAGTTTCACAACTTTGACTTCAAAATAATTTTTATAAGTGTGATGTATAGTGATCCAAGGCTACACCTATCATAGCATTTTATGAATCATAACTATAATTTAACTATTCCTTTTACTGATGAAAAAACTGAGGCCAACAAATATAACGTGCTTCCCAATGTCAAGAGGTAGTTAGTGTCAAAGACAAGATCAAGTATAACAACAGAAATTGTTAGTAATTGAACACTTACAAATCATGTATTAATTCATTCAATCCTAGACATTGGGGAGGGTATATGCTATGGTGAGCACTGTGAATTGTCTAAGACTGATGAACCACAGACCTGTACCTCTGAAACAAATAACACATTATATGTTAAGAAAAAAAAAGAAGATAGTAGGAAGGGAAAAATGAAGAGGGGGAAATCAGAGGGGAAGATGAAACATGAGAGACCATGGACTCTGAGAAACAAACTGAGGGTTCTAGAGGGGAGGGAGGTGGGGGGATGGGTTAGCCTGGTGATGGGTACTAAGGAGGGCACGTATTGAATGGAGCACTGGGTGTTATACGCAAACAATGAATCATGGAACACTACATCAAAAACTAATGATGTAATATATGGTGACTAACATAACGTGATAAAATTAAATTTAAAAAAAACAGTCCTATCTACTAGATGATGAAAATGTAATGGCATAACAGGATTAAGTGACTGGCCAAAGGTCACACAGTAAGCAGCAGACTATATTGAGAACCCAGGAACTCTGCTTCCAGAAACCAAACTCTCAACCCCTATATGATACTGACTCCAGTGAACTGGAGAAAGTACTTCTCATGTCAAAAGAAATATCAGAGCATTATTACACAGTCTGATTGGAAAACCATTAGAAAATACTAATATCCCTCTCTCTCTCTCCATCTCCCAGCACTTATACAACCACTTACTAGCATTCTTAAGAATTCACAAGTCAACTTTTTTGAGCTCTAGTCCAGACCTATGAAAACAGAATATCTAGTTGCAAGGCCAGGGAAAATGCAATTTAAAACATTCAGTTGATTCTAAGGTAGGTGGTCCACAGACCACACTTTGATCTATTATGACAAATTTCTAAAAAAGCTAATCCAATTCATTCAGCTGGAATATCCACAGCTATATGACCAGAAGCCTGACAACCACCAGTGAAGAATATCTCCACCCGGTCTTTTGATTTTTTTTTAAGATTATTTGTTTGTTTGTTTGTTTACTTGAGAACAAGCATGAGCAGGTGGGAGGGGCAGAGGGAGAGGGAGAAGGAGGCTCCCCGCTGAGCAGGGAGCCGGAGGGACCCGGGGCTCCAACCCAGGACCCTGGGATCATGACGACGTAAGCAGAAGGCTGACGGTTAACTGACTGAGCCACCCAGGTGTCCCTCCCCCAATCTGGTTTCAATAATGATCTGACAGAACCTACTTTTCTCCATGTTTGCAATTTTCTTTCCTGAACTCAATTGCCCTTTGGCGTGAATGGGAGGAACATACATTAATGTACTCAATTTTGTAAAGGAAGAAAAAAACAACTCCAGGAATGTTTGTCTGAGTATTCTTTCAAAGGTTAATGTGTAGATCTTTTTGGCACTTACACATCTAAATTATTGCCCCAAAGTGCACAGTCATAATATATATAAAAAATAAATTTCTGCTTTAGACACTGATCTAAGAACAAGCTTCCATGGTGTGTATAATCATGGATATTTTAATTAGCTTGCATCAAAAGATCTCTGACCTTTTGTTCCAATCTTTAGGGTGAAATCAAAAGTGCAGCAGCTGTTCTCCCTACACACAGTGAGCATTTAGCCTATACACAAAAAGGTGACTTTTTTTGCTCATCAACATAATTAAGCCCAGATATTGACTGCCTGTGTCAGACTTTGGCCAAGAGCTAACTTGTATGAGAGCTTGACGTAATCGTGTTAAGGGCTGACAGTACTTATTTGCCATGGACTGAATAAGAAAAAGGATACCAATAATGTAGGTATTTATTCTCTACTGCATGTTAATAAGCTAATTGGAGTCTAAGCAGTTGATATTTATAATTTCTATATTTTATTATAAAAATCATCAATATTATAATTGCTGGGTATTATTTCCTTTAAATATTAAACAAATAATTGACCTAATTGAGCAGAATATTGCTAAGAGCAAACACAGTATTTTGTTTTAACCATAGAAGAAGATTATCTGGAGGTTAGTATTTTGTTTTATTTTAAATAGAACTATTGTGTATGAAGTGTCCATATGCGCATGTCCTCTAAGTAAAATCCTGTGGTCAACTGTCTAGAAGAAGAATGTCTTTCCTGATGAAGTTTACGTTATTACTTGGAACATTTCCCTAGTGTTATTTTTCTTCTTTCTGCTGAAAAATATTTTATCCTGAGCAATATAAATAATTGGAACTTGAAGAGTAGATGTGCAGTACAGGCAGGTATAAGATTATCTAGCCCAACACCAACATTAACTGATAAATAAAAATGTGCCCCAGATCACAGAGCCAGGACTGGAACTCAACCTACCACTTCCCCACTCTAATCCCCCCAAATTCCGGCTTGCTGCTTCTATTTTGCAAGCTTCTCTTTGGGATAAAATTTTCCTTAAATAATATTTCTCTTCTTTTCATTTGGACCCCCACTTACACTGAAGAGGTGTTTATCTAGCAGCTGTTTAATAATATGTTACTCATCTGTTAAACTTCAGCTCATATTTCCTATCCTGGGAGAGCAGAAAGATAATGTTTTCTAGCACAACAGCAAAGATGAGAAATACCTTTGAAGAAATTATTCTGTTAAGGTCAAGCTTGACTAAAGTGCTCCAATAAGCTTCCCTAAGCTTCTACATTCAAGAAAAGTGGGGAGGGACAAGACACATTGCATATAACAAAGTGTTATATGTATGTATATTTTCCTAAGGGTATATCTACATAATTTTTCTTGATTTTTGATAAACCCACAAGATAAATGCTTCATGTCTAGAATATATACACACTGGTTTACAGATGATGAAAATCAATCTTTTAACCATAACATAATGTTCCACTTAAAGAAATAACAGGCACTGGAGCACTGAGGAATAAAATAAAAAGGAGCATAATAAAAATTTACATAAATAAAAAAGCTTTAAAAATCCATCTAAATCACACCATCACATGCCTTATACATTCTACCCTATAATACTGCACTGTACTCTTAGCTTAACCATCCTTTTGTTTAGAACATATGTATATTGCTTCAAATGCAAGGCATCTTCCCATGCACAAGTATCTGTCTTGAAAGGGTCCCAAAAGACCCTTTGAGTGTTTCCAAGAATTTAAGAATCCAAGAATCCAAGAATCTATGTCCTTGTCTATATAAAGCAGAGGTTCTTAACTGGGAGTGATTTTTTTTCCCCATGGGATGTTTGTCAGTGTCTAGAGTCATTGTTTTTGGCACAAGTGGGGTAAAGGGTACTATTAGCAACCAGTGATTAGAGGCCAGGGATCCTGCTATAATTTCTATAAATCACAGAACAAGGAATTATCTGACCCCAAATTACCCAGACCAAATAAGCTAGCACAGCAGCTACTGTGAGTTTTCTGGAATGACATAAAGTTTTTTCACTTAACTTATTGCTAAGAAATGTGTTTCAATCTTATCACTTGTGCTACTACCTAGAGTCACTGGGCAAATTTCTTAGTAAGAGACAACATGTGCAGAAGCAACAACACGAGGCTTGGGAGCCTGAAAACTTGGCTTCTGCAGCTGTAGCTCTCTTACTAATTAACTGTGTGAACTTGGGTAAGTCACTTAACCTCTCATGCCCTGAACTGCTTCATTGAAAAATGAGAGAACCAAGCTAAGTTAATGCTAGAAAGCCCTTATAGCTCTAAAATTCTATTATTCAAATGAGAAGTCAAATCACAAGTTAAAAAAATTAATTAAGATAAGATACATGGCTATGCAAGCACTGAAAAAAATTAATGAGTACATACAGTAGTCCATCTTTATCAGTGTTGTTTTATCTGTTCCAAGACCCACAGTGGATGCCTGAAACCGCAGATCCTACCAAACCCTCTATATACTGTGTTTTTTTTTCAAATAAAATTTCATTAATAAATTAGGCACAGTAAAAGATTAACAATATTAATAAAATAAAAAATTATAAAGATATGCTGTAATAAAGTTATATGAATGTGGTCTCTCAAAATATCTTACACTCTTCTTCTTGTGAAGATGTGAGATAATAAAATGCCTTATGTGATAAGATGAAGTGAATGACCTAAGCATTATGACATAGCTTTAGGCTACTATTGACCTTCTGATGATATGTGAGAAGCAGGATCATCTGCTCCTCTATGGTGGATGGCCTCAGGTAACTAAAACGATGGAAAGTGAAACTGGGGATAAGGGGGCCTACTGTATATTAAATGTATAATTGCACTGTTCCAGTAAGTTGGTGAGCATTTATTGAGCATTCATTACATGCTTAGCATTCTGCGTGCTGGTATGAAGATATAAAAGGATTAGAATACGCATCTCTATGAGTGAAATAGATTGAGTTATTGAAATTCACTAAAGTGTTGTGGGTTGGGTTTGTTTTTTTTTCCCCCCAAAGTGTAATATGCAGACCATCACATCAGGACATCCTGGGATCTTTAGTAAAATACAAATTCCTGATCTCCTAGTCTGAGTGGATTGGAATTTCTGACAATTTGGCCCAAACTTGCAGTTTTGCAATCACTCCCAAGTGATTACTATGCATACTATAATTTAAAACTCACCGAATTAAAAATTAATGAATAAGAGACTCTGTGTTATACTTCTTTAGTCTTGATTATTTATAAAATTCTGTAGGAGTTCTGGGGAAGGAACATTCCTGGTAGGTCAGAATAGTTGAAGGAAAGTCCATAGGAGGTAAGCTGGGAGCTTAAATAGATGGGGTTTGAAAAGCTAGATGGATCGTTGAACACTACATCAAAAACTAATTATGTACTATCTGATAGCTAACTGAACATAATAAAAAAATAATAATAAAATAAATGTTAATACAACCTACCAAAAAAGAAAAAGAAAAGCAAGGTTGGGGGGGCGCCTGGGTGGCTCAGTTGGTGAAGCATCTGCCTTCAGCTCTGGTCATGATCCCAGGTCCTGGGATGGAGCCCCACATCCCCTTGTCCCTTCAGGCTCCCTGCTCAGAGGGGAGTCTGCTTTCTCCCTCCCTCTCTCTCTGACCCTGCCCCCCTTCCCCACCTGTGCTCTCCTGCGTGCTCTCTCTCTCCAATAAATAAAATCTTAAAAAAAAAAAGGAAGGAAGGAAGGAAGCAAGGAAGGAAGGAAGGAAGGAAGGAAGGAAGGAAGGAAGGAAGAAAAGCAAAGCAAAGCAAGATGGGAAGAGCCAGGAAAGGTATTCATGTGGAGTTTCACAATGAGCAAAGGCACAGATGTGGGAGTAGATGAGAAGTAATTAGAAGTCAATGAAAAGTCCCATAATAGCAGTATTGGTGTTGAGCAGAAATAACAAAGTGAATTAGCTGTCTATATTTACGGTAGAAACAATTTGGAAAATGTCTATCCCCCCCCCCCAAGGTTAACTATCATGAAAAAAAAATTATTTCAAAGATGTTTAAATCCTATTTAAATGTTGTCCTTCTAAAATGTGTTTCACTGATTTTTAGGCTACATATGCCATTCAAGAAAAAAATAAAATTACCCCATGCATTAAAATTTCTAGATCTCAAAGTCTAATTCATTTTGTTACTCAAGAGAACATGATTATTTGATGAATAAGTCTTATTTCCCTCTAGTACACACACTATTTTGTCAGTTTAAATTCATACATAAAGCAATGCTCCTATACTGGCCATTTTTATACATTCTAACATGGTTTTTCCTCTTCAGGGGTGGGAACAGAGAGGTTTTTTCCCCCAAAACCCAAAGGTATTTTCAGTTGACTTGTTGTATAATATAAATAATTTCATTGGTTAATTTGTTATATAGAATACTTCATTGATGTCTAATTTTTTCCCACTGTGGTCAGAGCATATTCTTTGTATGACTTGTATACCTTTAAATTTATTGAGACTGTTTTGGCCTAGACTATTATGTCTAATGTCTTCAAACTTGTTTCACACATTTTGTCCATCTTTGGTTGTTTTGAGTAGAAGTATAAATTCAGCCCCTATTATTTCATTTTTACTGGTTGCAGAAATCCCAGCTCAAGTAGACTACTTGAAATATATTATGATGCCTAAAAATTACTTGACTCAATTTCATTAATATTATTTTGAAGACTTTTATGTAAATATCAGCTCTTATTTTAACTATGGAAATAATAGATTGAATTTATAATGTAGTTCTCAATAAGGTCTTAATAGAATCAACCTAATGCATATTTTCAAACACCACTCTTGTGAGATTCTAATAAGAATCACCATAACCATCCTCATGGTACTGGAGATGTATTTTGAACATCCAAGGTGGAGAGTAAGTAATTAATGTGTGATAGGATTTTAAAATGATTCTATCAAAATCATCTTTTTGGCTAAGTAGATTATATAAAATAAAATATAAAGGTTTACTGGCTTGCATAAACTGATAAGAAGAAACGCCATGTCATTGAAGTCACTAATGGAAACACCTGTAATTCATACATTCAGTCTCTGGTCGTAGAGGTAAAGATGAGAAGACTCCATTCCTGCCCTTCATGAGCTAAAAGTACAGAAGAAGAACGAGAAGTGTTATCATGTTATAGTAATAGTGTTGTATGGTGACAGATGGTGGTTACACTTGTAGTGAGCACAGCTTAAATGTAGGGGTGCCTGGGTGGCTCAGCTGGTTAAGCGACTGCCTTCGGCTCAGGTCATGATCCTGGAGTCCCGGGATCGAGTCCCAGCATTGGGCTCCCCGCTCGGCGGGGAGTCTGCTTCTCCCTCTGACCCTCCCCCCTCTCATGCTCTCTGTCATTCTCTCTCTCTCTCAAAAGTAAATAAAATTTAAAAAAAAAATGTACAGAGAAGCTGAATCACCATGCTGTATACCTGAAACTAGTGTAACATTGGGTGTCTGCTAGACTCAAAAATTCTTTTAAAAAAGAAGTGTTACTGTGTATTATAACATCCAGTTGTAAAAAAAAATATTTGCAAACTATATTCTTGGTAGAAGATACGAATTTGGTAATATTAACAAGCTTAGTGGTAATATAATCAAAATAAGGTTTATTTCCAACACTAATGATTCCTTAAGTTTGTATCTGAATGTGAGAAGAATTCTATTGTCCAATATTACATTTTATAGACATCCTTATATGTAGTATGTGGGAGTTGTAGTTCTGAAACCACTGTCAGATTCTTGATAAATTTTATATAAATTTTACAGATAATTCCTATTTATCTGATTTAGGAAAGATACAAATAGTGAAGATAAATGTAGATAATCTCTTTTTTCTAATTTGTTTAATCAAAGTAGTCACCATTTTAAAAGTGAAACAGTACATAAGGGCATACAAGAAAAAATGGTGGTCTCCCCACCACGCCCCACTCCCCAGTCCTGTTCTTCCGCTATAACCACTTTCTACTCCTCCTTTAGCTATTTTTTCTTATAATTACCTTAATGTTTCCAAACACAAATACAGCTTTTTTAATTTATTCAGTTTAGATATTATTTTTGACTTCCTGTCATTTTAGATGAGAAATTCGTTTTTCACCACCACCCTTCAACTCCGTCCTTTCTACCCAGCCATCTTCCCAGTAGAATGAAGTTACTGTTTGGGGGTACACAGGTAATCAATGTTTCAATAATTCTGACCATGTCATATTGTTCAACCAGCTAAATAATGAACAATGTTGACATTTTCTTTACTAGCCATATTTTCTTGAAGTTACTGGTCCCATTTACTTAGTACTAATATTTTCTAAGTGTTACCAAAGGTCTATCAAACACCAATAATATTTTTCACACTCAAACTTATTGAAAAATCTAATGGTTTCATTTCTTTCCTGGAGACCTCTCTCCTACGGCCCTTCATCCTCCTGTTCAATCCATACTAGTTGCTGTGTCATCTTCTAACATCCAAACTGAACTGCTCTAACAATATTTCCCAAGACAACCTTTGAACTTCTGTCTTTGTGTGCCATGACTGGAAGGATCCAGATCATCCTTCATGAATACATGTAGTAACTTCTGTGCAGGCAATGTGGAAAACTTCCACCACTTAGCAAGTGTTGGGGGGAGTTGAGGGCAGATAATTAGGATAGGTCCTGTTGGTGGATCTTATCCATGCCATAAACACTGCCAAGTCCTTGACATACATTACATCATTTTTCCTCACTATATCTTTGAGGGTAGTACTCATTATTATTATGCCTATTTTACAGATGAGGAGACTGAGACTCAGAAACATTCTGAGAAACATACAGACGAGGAGATTGAGAAACTTCTCCAATGTCTAAGAGTACCAGACCTAATATCAAACCCATGTGTTAGCTTACCCCTAACATATGCTCACAACCACAGTGTTGGAAGCATAGCCAGCTCTGATTGCCGAAGGAGAAGACAGGAAGGGCCTAGAGGAGAAATGGCAGACTTGTCCCTCTTAAGGAAACATTTTAGCCCCAACTTGCCACTTCCTAGTCAGACAGCCCCGGGAAAGTCACATGACATTTAACAGTAATAATCATTGCGAGAACCAGCATTTAGTGAACATTTATCCCTAACAATTTATCCCTACCTTGTGTGTTTTATCTAATTTTAATCCCACAAGAATCTTTTTTACGTAGCTGTTCTTCTTATCATTATTGTTCTTATTGTTACCATTATTATCATTTTTGTCCCATTTTATAAGTGGGGAAGCCTATCTCAGGGTTCCACTTCCCTTACCTTTCACGTGAGTGAGTTGAACTATCTCTAAATTGTCTCTTTCTAAAAACTACATTCCTTCGAAACAGTTACAAAGTAAAACCTAGAAGTCCATATTGGATATGCATATCTCAGAAAAAATATACTACTCAGAATTTTCAAACTGGAAGAAACTTCAGAGATCACCTGTAATTGCCTCATTTTTCAGGTAAAGAAACTGAGGCTCAGAAAAATATTAACTAGACCTTCCAGAGTCACACAGCTAGTGGAGACTCATACCCAAATGTGATGATACCCAGTTTGTGCTTTTCCTTAAACTGAAGCAGGCAGATGGCACACAGTGAATGGAAAAAAAAAAGAAGAAGCACCAAGACAGGGAGATAAAGAAAGAGTAAGCAATGTGGAATTCTTTACCACCATCTCTTCATTCACTCAGCTAATTGAGAGGCCCCAGAAATATAAGGAATACAAAAGTGAGCGCAAGGGGCACGTGGGTGGTTCGGTGGGTTGAGCGGCTGACTTTTGATTTCAGCTCAAGTCATGATCTTAGGGTCCAGGGATCAAGCCCTGTGTAGGGCTCTATGCTCAGCCGGGAAGTCTGCTTGTGGATTCTCTCTCCCTTTCCCCCTCCCCCTGCTCATGCGAGTGCTCTCTCTCTCAAATAAATAAATAAATAAATAAATAAATAAATAAATAAATAAATCTTTTTAAAAGAAAAGTGAGCACAAACACATTCTACCCTATCCTTAGAAGTTCACAATCCAAAAAAAGAAAGAAAATAAAAAAAGAGCGACTGGTCAAATTTTTTTAATACAAAGTAAATGTAATAATTTGCAAATTTAATCCAAAAAGTAGCATTGGATATATCAATCTTCTGGCATCTAGAATTTAAAATGTCTATAATGGTGGCGGGGGGGGTTGGTGCCTGCGTGTGACTCAATCGGTTAAGCATCTGCCTTCAGCTCAGGTCATGATCCCAGAACCTGGGATCCAGCCCGTGAGTCGGGATCCCTGCTCGGCAGGAAGTCTGCTTCTCCCTCTCCCTCTCCCTCATCCCACCCATGCTCTCGTTTGCTCTGTCTCTCTCTCTCTCTCTCTCTCTCAAATAAATAAATACAATCTTTAAAAAACTAAAATACAAAATGTCCATAATGGAACTCTCAATTTCACTCACTCACCATCTATACTTTACCATTTCAGTAAATGGCATCTCCACTGAGCCAATTACTTATAGCAAAAATTAGCAAGCACCTTTAGCTCCCTCGCACTCTGTATCCAACCCAAAAAATAAATCCTCTTCATCCTATTTCCAAGATACATCTCAAATATGTCTGTTTCTCTCCTCCATTTTCACAATTCTAGGGTAAGCCCCCCATTCTTGTCTCAGCTATTAATATAGCTTCCTAAATAGTCTCTCTTCTTCCACTCTGGCCCTCTACATTTTCTACCTAGAGAGCAAAATGAACTTAAGTGCTTTTTCAGATTAATCCAAGAAGGTACAAATAACAACCCTAGTCAGCTGCAACCAACTAGCAAAAAGAACCATTGGTGATTTCAGTTATCAGAAGAGGTTACATGATATGGTCCTCTAAAAGACCAATGGCAGAAAAGTTCATTGCTTACTAGATCTTCCCAATGCAAGAATAGAAATATTCTAAACCCATTTTCTTATCACCTGAGAATTCACTTACTGTCACCCATCTTTGCTCCCCTCAATATGTGATTTGTATTGAACATTAAACACTCTATACCATTACATGGGTTTACACATGCAAGTCCAATCCTCCAAATAGAAGGTAAGTCTTATGTTCTTAAATCTCACATTTACAGAGATAAAAGGAAGAAAATGTCCAGGTGAACAGAGAAGCATGATCTTAGCACTCTGTTAACTCAATCAAGTGGTATAGACTGACATTAAACACTAGTGTGATTACGATTATGGAAGTGGAAGTATAGAACATTTCTGAGCCAGCGGATCAACTGAGTTGAGACCTGAAGAATAAATAGAAGTTACCAGAATCACCTGGGTAAAGGGGACAGTTGGATGGGGTGTGGGAGCAAAGGAGATTCCAGCAGAGGCAGACAAAAGATGAACGTAACATGACTCTGCCAAACATATTGCCTTAATCTTTTCATAGGCACTACTTTTGAAAAACTCAACCTTTTCACATAACCATAAATTGACTGAAATGCATTAACATTTTACCTTGTCAAAAAAAAAAAAAAAAAAGGCCTTGCCTGACCACCCCATCTGAAAGTGCAGGCCAGTCACCATTCTTTCTTCTTACCTTTTTAAATTTTTTTAAGTTTTTATTTAAATTCCAATTAGTTAACATATAGTATTAGTTTCAGGTATACAGTATAGTGATTCAACACTTCCATACAACACCTGGTGCTCATCATTAAGTGCTCTCCTTAATCCCCATCCCCTATTTCACCCATCCGCCATACCCACCTCCCCGCTGGTAACTATCAGTGTGTTCTCTATGGTTAAGACTCTGTTTCTTGGTTTGCCTCTCTGTGTCTTTTATTTTCTTTGCTCATTTCTTTTGTTTCTTAAGTTCCACATAAGTGAAATCATATAGTATTTGTCTTTCTCTGACTTACTTTGTTTGGCATAATACTCTCTAGCTCCCTCCATATCATTGCAAATAGCAAGATTTCATTCTTTTTTATGGCTAAGTAATATTCTATTGTGTATGTGTGTGTGTGTGTGTGTATATATATATGTGTGTGTGTGTGTGTATATATATATATATATATATACACACATATATATACCACATCTTCTTTTCCGTTCATCAGTCAAAGGACCTTTGAACTGTTTCCATAATTGGCTATTGTAGATAATGCTGCTATAAACATCAGGGTGCATGTATCCCTTTGAATTAGTATTTTTGTATTCTTTGGGTAATGCCTAGGAGTGCAATTGCTGGATCATACGGTAGTTCTATTTTTAACTATTTTTCATACTAGTACTTAACTACACCCTGAAATGGCTTATTGTTGGTTTTTTTTTTTCTTTCTTTACCCACTAGACTCTAAGCACCATGGGAATAGGGTCTTGTTTGTTATTTTTGTTTTTTCTGTGCTGTATGCCAGTCAATCCCAGTCACCAAGACAATGTCAGCACATATCCACATCAGGTCCATGTAATAGGAATCCCAGGCATCTCATTTCAATCTCTTTTTCTACTAATAGCCAACAGCAGTCAGCAACACAGCATCAAGGGCTCGGACTGAAAAATCCTTTTAATAAAATTTTCCAAAAATCCCAAGTGAAGCATGAGATTCTACTATGTATCTCTTATGTCCTCATTATTTCCATTGATTGTTTTTTTGGTACAAACCTAAAGGTGACAAATATCGATATTCAATAGTGATAATCAAACCTAAATCACACCAACTATAAAATATATAATTTAATTCAGAAATCTTTGCTGTGAATCTCTGTGTCTGTCCAAATCTTAACATCAGCTGGGCATAAGTGATATCAAAGCATCTGGATAAAAAAAAAATAGTAGTCCAACTTTCTGAAACACTGCACTTCACATTCATTGATCTGGGCATGTCTACATATTAAATGTTATACAAACAAAGCAAACTAGGTGCTGGGCTTTTTGGTGTTGTTGTTTAGTTTATTTGTTTGCTTTTACTTTTCATACAGATATTTCTGTGCCATCATAACAAATCTTCAAGACAGACAAAATAGTGTATAAACCCAACTTAATAGGTATAATGGCCTGTGTTATAGTTTTGACCTTACCAATAACTTCAAGCAAATGACTTAACCATGCCTTAGTTTCTTCATCAATCTGGAGTGAAAATGCCTACCTGATATAGAGCTGTAACAGCAACAGAATGATAAGGATATTAAAACACATCTAATATCTGAGAGTATTATAATTTATAAATGTGAGATACCATTATTATAAGGTATCTTCCTTGGCTTACATAAATACCAAGATTTTCCTCTCCACATTCTCAAGAACTTACAATAACATTTCTTCCCATTTTAGTAACTCTGCTTTTATATAAAATATTATGAAATACCTTAGTTCTAGAGCCTCCTTTCCCATTAGCTACCAAGCAACTCTTATTATAAGTAGCTTAATGCATCAGTGTGTCAGAGAGATTATTATTGTTGTAGAGGATTGTTCCATATGGTCTACAATTTCTTTATAGCTGGAAGTTTTCATTGTAGTAGTAAATGGATTGCACTGTGCTATCCAAAAATAAAAAAAAATAAAAAAACTTTGCAATCACTTTATTAGAAAATTGAATGTTTCCAATGGTTCTTTTTTGAACCTGAAAGGTACTAGGGCCTTTTCCATTACATTTCCTTTTGCAACACAGTATTTTCATAATTATTCTCTTCGAGGCACCAGTATCTGTTCAGAATCCAGTGTGACCTCTAACTATGTCAAGTAGTAACTAAACAAATACGTGAACAGGAGAGAAATTCCATCTATAAAGTGATAGCTTGATCTATAAAATAACACCCATATTGATTTTTCTGTTTCCAATGAGTTGACTGATGTTGTTTTTCATTAAATTAATAAGTTTTGGAGTTGTAGAACATAACATGTTGTTAACATTTGGTCAAAATTAGAAATGAATTTTCTTGCCTGTTTGTTTATTCTGGGGCTTAGTCCTCTAGTTACCCTAGGTTAATTTTCAAGGTCAGTGAACTGAGGCATACGTCTAACAGAGCTCACAGAGTTTTAAAATATTCCTCTCTCACCAGCCCTTCTTTCCTCCCCTTGGCACCAAAATATTGATCAGCTTTTCTCTCAGTGTCCTATGGAGGAGACCAGGATGCATGCCTAGGAGTGAGCAGCAGCCTGAAGAAATATAAGACTAATGCTGTGAGGTTCTACTTGCAATTAATTTGCTTTTTATTTGAAGAAAGTATTATTTTTCTGAGTACAAAAGTATTATAAGTTCATTGCGGTACAAAATTCAGAAAAGGCAAAAATTCTGAAGAAGTAAAGAAATTACCCATAATCTCACTAGCCATAGCTAGCCATCAACAGTACTAAATTTTCAATTTGGTTTTTAAGTATTTCCTTACTGATTTCTCTTGAGGATGCATACTATCCTAGACCAACAAAGAAAAACTATACTAATTCTTCTCATTTGTCACCTACTGTTAGTTGTGTTTGTGTGTGTGTGTCCGTATTTTGAAATTGCAGATGATTTGCACCTCTAATTCAGTGAGGTAGATTCTTATTTTGGTATGTATATGTGTGTGAATTCCCCTTCACCACTAAATGGACTGGTGCCAGAACATGTAGGAGAACAACAGGTTAGCCAGGAAGACAACTTCAGTGAAAAGAATGTGTAAAGCCAAAAGAAGAAAGATATTTCCACCTAGAAATAAGTCCTAATAGCAAATAAAATATGTGGGGTCTGACATCACATAAACCTGGATTCTTGTCTTTACTCTACCACTTCACTGCTGTGTGATCTAAAACACGGTACTTAATCTCTATATGCCTCAGTTTTCTCAATTGTACAAACAGGTATAATTGCAGTATCTACCTGAGATTTAAAAGAGTAAATACATGTAAAGCATTCAAAACTGTGTCCCTCCAGACAGTAAGTACTCAGGACATCGCAGATGCTGATAGTAGCAATAGTACAATATTTATCAGACTGAGCTAAATGTTTTATACACATTGCCTCATTTACTCCTATACTATCCTATAAAGTAGGATTAGATGAGAATGTATCCAGAATACTTTATCATCCATAAGCTTGAATTACAAATGAGAAAATTGAGGTTTAGAAAAAGATTCATTATCTTGCCCAAGGCCATAAAATTTGTGAGTGATGGAGCCCGGGTTCTTACTCAGGGCTCGTGGCTGCAAATGACACTATTTTTCAAAGTATGGCATTGAGACCACCATCAGTATAATCGGAACTTCTGCAATGGGGCCCAAGAATCCACAAGTTTAACCAGTTCACCAGGTGGATTTTGGCCTCAGATCATGGCTCTTTGGTCCAACTGATCTCCATGGGAAAGTCACTTTCTGTAATTTTTCCAGAGATGGCTAACCTCAAAACCTCAATGCAAGCTCCAAAACTCTTAAATTTTGTTCAGAGCCCTGTACAAAACAGGCCCTTGGAAAATACTAAAGGATAATGTTGCTCCAGAAGAGACCAACAGGGTACAACATAAGAGCAGGGCTGCCGCAAATGCCTGTTTGACTTTTTTTTCCCCCGCCTAAAGGTATCTGTTTGCATGTGATTGATTTTTATCTTAAACTTGATGGATTGATGCATAGATTTAATTATATCATGTGCTGTCCCATCAATACTGCTCTGCAGCTATTTTACATTCAGCCTGAATGCCAGATTGAATTAAATGGTTTTTTTAAAGCCTATAAAGCAGGAAAATATCTTTCCCTAGTTGGTATTTTTTACATATCGGTTACTAAGAGTCTGTAAGCTAAAGCGGGTAGTAAAGTTCATTTGTTAGCGAGGAAGCCAATTTGACTTTTATGGCTATTAATTTTTTATGGGGCACAGAGCAGAATTATTGGTGTTTCTCCTAACTTAGATAACCCTGTAGCTGTCAGGACTGAGGGTACTTCCATTTGGGAAGCACTTATCCTGACCATCACTAAGGAGACAAATGATCATAGACAGTCTCCAGGTCTTGGTCATAAGATCCATGTACATTCAAAGTTACCTACTGTGAGCCACCAGAAAAACTGCTGCTATTGCTTTTAAACTAGATGTAATCTATTATAGGCTTTACAATAGAGTGAAAAGGGCTTGATCATTTAAGAAAAGTCATTACAACAGCTGAAGCATCCTCAAAAGATATTAATTCAACATCTTTCTTGTGCGCCTACTGTGTGTTGTGTGCTGTTCTACAAATCCAGTTTACAATGGTGAGAAAAGACAAAAACAGACAAAGGACCCATTTTCACGATCTCACATTCAGTACCAGGAGTCAGATATTAAATAAAACTAGACTTGTCAAGGTGATAGTACATGCTGAGATGGAAAGTAAGGCAAGATAAAGGGTAGAGAATAATTGGAGGAGTTCTGTTTTAGATAGGGTGGTCCGGGAAGGTATCTCTGATAGAAGGTAACACCAGCAATTATACCATCCCCCTGACTTAGGTGAGAAGAGATACCTTAGCTTAGAAGAAGTGTTTAAGGTTTAAGGATTTTTCTACAATGTTGCTATATATGTGAAAACTGTTGCTTCATTCAACAAATAGATATAACTTATTCCTATGGGGCACTACACACATTGACTTATTTTAAACTTCACAACAACACATTTTTTTTCTCATTTATTCACTCAATAACTATTTTTGACTGTTTCAAATTTTCCAGAGATTGTGCCAGGGCTGGAAAAATAATAGCTCACAGTTATGGAGCATTTACTAAGTGCAAAGCACTGTGCAAAGTACTTTGCCTAACTTTATAGGCTGTTAGGGCAGGTATTATTAACTCCACATCATTGATGAGAGGCAGATGGGTTACCGAATGTCCAAGTTCACATCTCTAGTTAGTGCCAGAGCTCCAGACTATAATCAGATTTTCTGATCCTTATTCTAGTTTTCTCAAACTATGACATAAAAACCTTAAATTAAATTCTTTGTCTTGGGCGCCTGGGCGGCTCAGTTGTCAAGCGTCTGCCTTCAGCTCAGGTCATGGTCCCAGGGTCCTGGGATCGAGCCCCGCATCGGGCTCCCTGCTCGGCGGGAAGCCTGCTTCTCCTTCTCCCACTCCCCCTGCTTGTGTTCCTGCTCTCGCTATCTGTGTCTCTGTCAAATAAATAAACAAAATCTTTAAAAAATAAATAAAAGAAAGAAAGAAAGAAATTCTTTGTCTTATTTTGAGGCAAGTGAGGTAACGTAGGTCCCAGAATAAATATACCTCATTACTAAATGAATTTCAAAAAGCTATATACCTTGACCCCTTCCTTCAGACAAATAAAGTAATATTAGTCTCATTTATAGGTGAAATCTCACCAACAGAATTCAATCACCCTGGGAAACAGGCTAGTAAATTTATAGTATGAACCAGATACCTGAATAGATGATCCCTCTAATCAGAGATTGTCACCAGGGCCGGAAAGTGGACAAGGAGCTTCATGGCATTCCTCCCTCTCACTTCACCATGAGACCATATCCTCTGTTGACTCACCTCCTCCTTCCTGCCCCTTTAGGCCCAACTCTGGCCCCGTCCATGCCAGTGTTCTCTGATGCCTGCAGAAACCCAACAACAGCCCTCTCTCCTGCCCATGCCCTCAGAGTAATCCTCCTGGAACATGTGCTGCTCACCAGGATGGCTGCCCAACTTTTACACACCAAGACCAAAGATTTTACAAATCCACCCTGTCTCAGCTGACTAATTCGTAGAATCTTAAAGACAAAAAGCCCCTCAGAGATCATCCTAGATCAACCTGTGTCATTCACAAATGGGACCCAGAAAGGATACATGACTTATGGCTAATTGGTTCTAGAACCAAAGTAGAATGCAGATTCCTGCTTTGAGTCAAATGTTCTTTGTATGCTACCACATTGTTTTTAAGGTCTTAATACTGGAAAAGAAAAAAAAAGGTCTCTAATATTAGTATTTTGGAAGGAGTGTAACTGTTTGATATTTAACCGTTTGATACCTCTCAAGTCCCACCCCTTAGCCAGCCAGCTACTCTGCCCCTCTACAGGGTAAGTCCACTTCCAACATGCTTCTCATGATATTTGGTTTATCTCTACATCCTAGTATGATGAGCCCACAGGAAATATCCTGGACTTCTTCCATTGGTTGTAGGGTGACTCAAAGAATGAGCTAAAAGAAATCAGGATTATTTTCCTCTATAATATTATTTTTTTAAAGATTTTATTTATTTATTTGAGAGAGAGAGAATGAGAGACAGAGAGCACGAGAGGGAAGAGGGTCAGGGGGAGAAGCAGACTCCCCGCTGAGCAGGGAGCCCGATGTGGGACTCGATCCCGGGACTCCAGGATCATGACCCGAGCCGAAGGCAGTCGCTTAACCAACTGAGCCACCCAGGCGCCCCAGGATTATTTTCCTCTAGACAATTATATACATTTCATAAATAACCAGTGATTATTTCAAAGTGCTCTAACATCACCAACTTATTTTTGACATGATTAGCATAATGAATATCACCTTCATTTTAAACGTGACAAAACTAACACAGAGAAGGGGAAATTGTATAACTAGCTGATGGAAGAGAGAGAATAGAAACTAAATTCAAACCATTCCCAGCTTGATAGGAATTATTTTGAACCATTTTTCTGATATGGGGAAGAAAGGAAGCAATAATAAAAATTATAAACTTTTATTGACCACTGGTTATATGCCAAGATATTCCCTAGCTCATTCAGCCTCATACCACCCTGTAAGTTAGAAATTAGTATTACTTTCATTATACACATGAGAAAATTCAAGCTTAGCAGAATTAAGTAATCTAGCCAAGGTAGTAAAACTTAACAAATAGCAAAGCCAGAAGTTGAACAAAGTCCTTCTGACCCTTTAGACCCCCTTAGTCACTACTCTGTACTAGTAATGAAACTCTTTCTTGATAGCAGGAAGAATGTGTCTTGCAAGTGTAGACCCCCATTATAACTCCTAACTAGTCTACTTATCTCCAGTGTTCTTTCTAAAATACAATCATACAAATGACTATAAAAATGCTAAAAAATACTAGCAATGTTTCCCTTTACCTTCATATATACACCACGCCCACACCTTTCCTCATGCTATGCCTCCTGCCTTGAATCTCCTCTTCCTTCCCTGGGGCAGGCAGAATTTTGGTCTCCCTGGTGCTATGCCCATGAATATGTTACCTTATGTGGCCAAGGGACTCTGCATGTGCAATTAAGGTTTCTAAGTAGTGACCTTAAAACAGGGAGATACAGATTATTTGTGTGAGCCTTACATGATTACATGTGCCCTCAGAAGCAGAGCTTTCTCCCAGCTAAGGGTACAAGAGGAAGTCAGACATGATAGAAAGGAAAATCAGAGATTCGAAGCATGGCAAGTTTTCAGTGTGCCATTGTTGACCTGATGAGACGGAGGCATGTGCCAAGGAAATAGAGACCAGTACTACAGCTGCACGGAGGTAAATTCTCCTAATAACCACTGAACTTGGAAAAGGACCCTGAATCTCAGATGAGAACTGCAGCCCCAGCCGATACCTTGATTTTTAGCATGATGAGACCCTAACCAAAGAATCCAGAATTCCCTACTGAACTCCTGACCTATATTTGGGTGTTGTTTTAAACTGGTAAATTTCTAATAATTTGCTACAACAGTAAAACAAAACTAATATACTCCCTTCTGTTTTGTAAGCCTTTGTTCTTCTTTCAAGGTCTACATGGATAAGACAAACAGACATCTCACCTTAAGATAAACTGAAAATATTAAACAAGTATGTGCAATTTCCTTGACTTCCCTCCTTTCAGCCACTAACCCACTCGTTCTACTGCTCAACAAAGTAAAAACTTTATGCTTCTCAAATGTAAACTGGAGCTGTTCTTTGAAAGAAAATGAGGGGTAAGAGACCAGTGCAAAAAGGGACATATTTTTCATATGCAAATGAGGCATAATTCCAGACAAAGAGTCTTAAAACAAAGACAATTCAATATGGTCCATGCCTTGCACTTCATCTGCGCAGATTTCATGTTAAAACAAATCGTGTGTCTGTGCAGGTTGTTTACTTATGGGATGCAATCTGTTGGAAAAACAAAAGCATTTCTGCAATCCAAAGTCATGCCTAAATCCTACCACATCCTCCTGAAATATGTCCAGCCTGCAGCCCCAGGCTGCGTGGGTGCTCCCGCCCACTCTGGCTCCCTACAGAGCTGTCGCCACAGCAGGCAGCCCAGGCACTGTGGAGAAGGGCACAATCTGTGCTGCTGGAGGTGGGCACCACCACAGTCCTCCCTGCTCGCCCTTCAGGGGAGGAAGGGCCCTTTGCAGAAGAAGCTTTTGTTTCCTTCCCTCCTCTCGCCTCTGTTTTCTATAAATGAAACTGCCCCTTCCCACCACAGCTCCTTTCATTCAAAGCAACCAGTTACTGTGCTTTTGGAGCTGGGTCAAAGAACCGCCCTTGTGAGTTCTGTCAGCTACAAAGTGAAGACTAAAGCAAAGAAAATAGTCTATAGAGGGAAGCCTCTTCCCCAGGAAATTCTTTTCACCAGGCGATCAGTTACAAATAGATAGTTAGTATGTCACAGATCATTAACAGTGGATCAAACTCCATCCGGTCAGTTCCCACATCCCCTGTTCCTTCTTTTCCCTAACTCCCCCACTAAAAAGTATGGCAAGTTGTATTTCTTTGCCACGTTTGATCACTGTAGTTGGGCCTCGTAAGGAGGGATAAATGTCTGCCAAACAGTTCAGATTAGATCCTGGATGAATAAACTATTTAGAGGACACGTCAAAGATTCAGCTAATCCAACAAATTCATTTCTCCCCTTACCAGAATCTGGATCCATGAAAATATGTCCATTTGGGGGCTCACAGAAAAGCTTCATTCAAAAGTGTCCACCTATACTAAGTCATGCCATACATGCAATCAAATAAATGATTAGGTCCTGCTCTCAACTAATGATAGAGGTCCTCCCCTTCTGACTGTGTGGGCCTGACCATTCTTCTCTGTCAGTTTGCCAAAGCCATACTTGCTGTCATTTTTTTTTTAATGAGGAAACTTGTTACTTTGATCTAAAAGGATAGGATGTTGAAGCAAGAATGCCAGCTGCATGCACTGAAGATAAAATCCTGAAGGCAATTACTGGACCATCTGAGCTTCACTGAACCTCCTCCCCCCATCCACGGCCTAGTCGCTTTGCATGGATCAGGCTTTCAATCTCTGGTGCTCTGCACGTGAGGTGACAGGTCAATACATGGGCACTGGCCACAGGGACCCCAACCAGAACTTCTGAATAAGGAGCTGCCAATCAAAACGGCCTCACCTTCTCCTACGCAACAGCCATATTTCTCCAGTTACTAATGAGAGAAGAGAGGGTTATCAGGTCTGGTTTAGCTGAATTTCAGGTAGCAGGAAAATCCCATGCACTTTCTTTTGGAAATTCTGTTGGGACATGACTATAGGAAACTCCCTGATGAGATATTATGGTCATAGTGGCCCTGGCTGGCAGAAGAACAGAAATTAAAAGCTTCGATAGCCCATATCACCCAAGCACAATGATACATTTACCTGTGCCTCGCCTCTTCCAAGACACCTCTGCATTTTCTCTCTAAAGCAAAGAAACTTACTTGGGCAAAAGAGAGGAACAAACTAGCAAGCCACTCTGTGATTTCCAAAGGGCAACTGCCAAGTCTGTGTAAGGAGGAGAACGTAGAGCCTCTGAAGCAGACCTTGCAGACTGACCACTGTTGGCAACTCCTGCCTGGGGTGCTCTTTTTAAGAGCTTATCCTCCCAGGGGGGAAAGAGTCGGGCCTCCAGAGATTATTGACTGAGAATTACTAGGGTCACTATGTCCATAATCTGACTCATAATCATGGAAATATCTGTCCTGAATCTTCAATATACCAGAAACACTGGTGTTTCCTCTCACAACCTCAGAACTGGGACAGGGGCATACAGGTCTGCAAAAATATATGGCTCGTGCGGAAGGAGAAGAAATCAGGTTCAAGACTATGTAAGTAAGGACTAAGAGGAGAGGGGTAAAAGAAAGCTGATTAGGCTCCAAAACTGGATTCAGGAAGAGTAATCTAGGTTTAACTCAGCCATTCATTTATTTATTCATTCACAAAATAAATATTTGTTGCATGCCTACTCTATATTTGGTCTCCTAGAGATGCAAGGTACAAATTAGAATACAAAATCTCTGAGAAATACTGAACTAAAGAAAAAGTTATTCAACTCAAGTTTCCCCAAATGTATTTAATCCTTAGAATCCTGGTATTTTTTTTCCTTTCTAAGAACACTTAGACCATCTCAGAGAATTAATATTCCCTGGGACAGTTTTGGAAATACTAGTATGGAGTAAATTGTACTTAAATCTCCTTTAAGGACAAGTGTATAAACTTACTTATCAAATCCTTCCGTCTTTTTCATACAATCCAAAGATTAAAAGACAAACTGCTCTAAGAATTTTCATACAAGCTACCTCGGTTAGGAGGACTCTAGCCTCAAGATGCAGCTACCACAGAGGTCAACTGAGCAACATCTCCTAATAAAAGGGAATTCTGAGTGCGCCTATCATCATGCACCACATGTGAGAGGAGCAATAGGCTCCCTGCCTTAACTCTAGAAGATATAGGCTTGAGATGGACACTAAGTAGCCATAGGAAGTCCTGGAATAGCACCTTGCCAGCATTACCAGTTAGGTTCATTCATGCAAGGATCTTTCGAGTGCCTATAATCTTCAAACTATTATAATTCTCACAACTGACTCCTGCCTTATTCCCATTTCACAGATGAGGAAAGCCAACCAAGTAAGGTATCTTGATTTGCACAGAGCTGAGATTGAAATCCAGGTTCGTCTGCCTCCAGGGCCAACATCCCATGTCACATCATATCACTCTCCAAAGGGAAGTTCCACAAGTGCCCAGCTGACTATAGAGTCTCCAGGTCTCTGAGTTCAGAGCCTGGTATAATCACACTCACTTTCAGAGGGACTATGTGAACATGGGGCCTGGACATGCAGGCAGGAAGCAGCAGTGGATCCAGTTTTGGCCATTTATGGAAGATACAGGCTGAGGAAACCAGGCTTGAGCTGGCAATTCAGCCTCTAAATAGGAAAATTAGTTTTCTGTAACCTAGGAGGAAATTAATCTAAATGACAATGGAATACAGTTAACAATCACAAAATGTGGACTTGAATTTTAAGACCCTAACCAGCACCTTCTGTGCTTTCAAAAGAATGGTGCCTGGGCACCTGGGTGGCTCAGTTGATTAAGCGACTGCCTTCGGCTCAGGTCATGATCCCGGAGTTCTGGGATCGAGTCCCACATCAGGCTCCCTGCTCAGCAAGGAGCCTGCTTCTCCCTCTGACCCTCCCCCCTCTCATGTACTCTCTCTCTCTCATTCTCGCTCTCTCAAATAAATAAATAAATCTTCAAAAGAATGGTGCCAGAGTTGATACAAATTCATGCACATATCTCTCAAAGAATTATCTACTCCATAATATCAATAATGCATACTCAATAAAATAATATTAACTGCATAAAATAGATTGGATCCATTTTCTATGGGACTTTTAGCAATGTTGTGACATAACTATTCATTACATTCAATTGTATGAACTGATTTACAGGCCCAAACTCTGTGCAATGAAAGTATGCTGGCACTGTCAAAACTACACACTTCTAGAGAAGTGCCCCAGCAGAGAATGGGACCAAAGGATAGAGCTAGACTCAAGCTAGTATCATTGATCTCACAAGGACGCCCTCCTATTGCCAGGGGTCCTCATTGTCTTTGTTTGATTATAACTTGTCTTGTTCTCTTCCAAATAATAAACTCTGATATTCTCTATCCTGAATGCTAGTAATGCATTGCAGCCCTAATTTTGAAACACAGACTCTTAATTAGGAACAGTGATGACCTATGTGCATACACACTAACAGCTTTTAATATTTAATGATAAGAATTTTTGTCTCCTCTCTCTTCTTCCTCCCAAGGCAACAGTGCCAGTGTCCTGCTCTGAGGCTCTCCCATGCAGCCATGGAAGTTTTGGCTTACAACATCCTACTACTGCCTTCTCAGAACATCCTTCCTCCTTCCCCTATCCTCCATCCATCCAGAGCTTCCATATCTTTAAAACTACTTCCATGGACACTGATCTCATCCCTCCTTATGCTCAGTAAACTTGTTGACCTTACTTCTTATTTGGTGATTATTCTTATTTGCCATTATCTTATATCGCCACTTAACTCTTGTAATTTTGTTTAATATTTCATTAGGCAGAACAGGCCAGACTATGGTATGGTGTCTAAATAAGAAACCCTACATCTGAATTCTAGAATCCTTCAAAAGTTTATTTTCCACTCACATAAAGCCTGATGAGGATTATTAGGGTCTCTTCACCATTCAGGGGCTCGGAGATCCAAGCTCCCTCCATCTTGGGATGCTGTCATCTCAACACCTGACCCGTAAAGATACCATGGCAAAGGAAAAGAAAGCATGGAGGTGGCCTTTTTTCAGTTCTTCAGTGTTCCAGCCCAGAAGAGACACATATCACAGCTGCTAACATGCAATTGGCTAGAACTAGTCACATAGCCCAGCTATCAACAAGGAGGCTGGGAAGTGTAGTGTTTCTTTATGTTCCAAAAGAACAAGAGATCTGGATATGGATGAGCCCTAGTATTCTCTACCACAGTGAGTTTATATCATGTCTCCCAAACAGACTGGGACATCAGTGATACTAATGGCAGTTAAACTGCCCTTTGGTTCTTTGGTGGTGGGCTGGCTTGTCTGAGCTCTCTGGGGTACTTCAGTGCAAGGCACTCATACACATCGTTGGGATTCTGCCAGAGATCCTAGAACTGTGTCTCATGTATAACAGAATTGCCTTAGAAAGTATTTACTGATGGGTTCAATCTGAAGACTGACAGGGAAAAACATTATACCCGATCAAGTTATGTCTCTTCCATAGCTCTTGGTCCCATTTTCCAACTGCAGAAAAAGTGTAGTTTATAAGACAAATGAATGTGGCAGGGATGTCAGAATTTCTTGTGCCTGTCTCAGCTGACTACATGTGAATGCCACAACTTTGAAACTTCCCCCTTCACTGCTTTGTACTCTAGGACAGAATGAAATCAAGTGATGGACAAGACCCTACTGAGGAGAAAATGAAGTGACAAAACCTGGCAAGAAATATATTTATGATACAACACAACACAACAGCACATTTCTCTGAACTACCTTAGATAGAAAGAAAGGCTCAGAGTTGAGACACCGTTATCCCCATTAACAGATGGAGAAAATGATACCTGAAAAGGTTAAGTTTCTGGTCATAGTCAAACAGCCACCCAAGAAAAGCCAGGGAGAGTACCTGCAAGGTTGCAGGCTTGGAGCTGTTCCTATTAAATTAGATGATGTCCATTCGTCACTGACAGCTTTGGGGGAAAATGGATCAATAAGCACTTCCCTTTGGGTCACTTTCCTACTGTGTCGGATTTATATCTGCAAATGTTTAAAGAGTTCCCATTTACCTGGGGTTTTATGACTTTGTTATAATTGCCAGAGCTGATAGAAAGCTGCCTTCCGTCTGGCTTCTCCTCCTGCAGGGAGCAGTCCAAAAACCATGTCATCTCAATCATAGAACAAAAATGCTTTGAAGGAAAACAAATGCCGCTTTTTTTTTTTCCTTAAAAAGAAATTGTTGAATTGCCTGGAAAAGTCAGACAGTGACTTGCAAAAAAACCTTTCTTTTAAGTTGTCTAGCTACTGGCAGGAGAGGATGGATCACCGCAATGGATTTTCTGAGTGCCTCATCCAGGTCAGCATGAAAGATTGGAAGATTATTCCAGAGTCTCATGACACCATGGTCAAGCAGCTCTTTCAGTCCAGAGTTCTCAATTTTAAATTTGGAGCCAACACTCCATCATTTTTATATAATAGGAAGTATACTATGCATACCTTTATATAAATAATTATTGCTGAGTGAATAAAGTTGGGGAAGTAACACTAGCACATTTATCTACAACTACTTGGTAAGGTGGCATTGAGTTTTTTAGATATTTTCTCACAAACTTTTCCATTTCAACTTACATGTTAATTCATATGCAAGTACATGACTATATATATATATATATATATATATAATGCATATTCATGTTAACAAACAGTGAAAATCAATACGCTTTCATTTGCCTTTTTCTTGGTTTTTCTATTGCAACATCCTTCAGCCCATACCTGACTTTCAAGTAATGTACACATATATGAACTGCAAAAAGATGGGGGGAAAAGAGGAAAAAGCAGAAGAAAAGGAATGCTGTTTTACAATTTATCAAGATAGGAGTATTGACAAGTTAATTTCATAGCAAAAAAAGCAGTGAACGTGCTTGTTCCGTATTATAATTCTTTCTTTGTGTAGTCTTTCTTTTTTCTCCTTGGAATCCCCTAGTTCAAATAGGTTTTCAGTTTAACTGTGTTCACTGCTAAAATCAAAAGAGCATTTGTAGTCTTGGGGAAAGGTTGCTACTAAATCAAGCAACATGGTGAAGCCATTCTGAATTTGCACAAGTAAATTACAGAAGATATAATACTTAATTCTTCAGAACTATATATACAACAGAGCAGCTTTAATCAATATCTGCCATTTGCTTTACCATTTTAAAAAGTGTGTTTTTGAGTGTATTTAACACATTCTATAATATAACTTTCTCGACATATTTTGAAAATCTTGCCTTTTTAGAATATACAAAAGTAAACCTCTGTCTATCCCTGGCAAAATAATAAATAATTCAGAATACATAAATAATATTACTGAGGAGCCTGGACCTTCAGAGCACAGAAGAAAGTAATGGAAAGAGGAGACAAATAAAAATTAAATATACCTCCTCTGTGCAGGCCTTCTGCTGCATGCCTCACATAAAAACACATATCTCATTGTATTGTCACAAAATCCTATGAAATTGGTATTATCTCCATTTGAAAGAAAAATAACAGTCGGGAGGTAGGAGGACCTGGGGGAGGAAACACAGAGAATTTAAGAACCTGCCCCATTTTCCTCCCAATGAAAAACAGGTTTAAGCACAAACCTGTAGGGCTCCAAACTCCGTGGATTAGAAAGAGTTACATGGAGCTAGAAAATAAATGCATGTTTTACAAATTATTCTGTATTTACCACAATGTTCTTTTCTCTTTTTTTTAATAACTGTTATGATTTAGGACAGATACATATGAAAGCACCTTCAAAAAGTGAGACATCACAGTAACTGTGTTGTTGATAACGAAGACATTTCTTATGCAACTCTTAATTAGGACTATGCTCCTTCAACATGTCAACAAATATTCCACATCCTGCGCCCAGCTCAGTACTAGAGATAATGCAAAAGAAGGAAATAAATTGTTCTTCATATCGAAGAAAATAAATCTGGGGTTTTCCTTGAATTCCATATTGATCTTAGTCTTTAGTGATATATTCAAAATTTAACTTCAATAATACTTTTGCACACCTACTATGCACCAAGTACTGTGTCATGATTTAGAAAGGGGGATACTTCAGGCTTGCAAAGTACCACAAATATAACAACTAAAATTTAGCACCCTAAGCATTGCTATTTCTACCTCCTTTTTTATCTGTGTGTTTGACAAATACTGCAATGGCAGAAAGAAACTGCTTCAGGGCATCGGACACATGTGAAACTTCCAATTTTCAATACAATTTTGTTTACCAAAACACAGTCCCAGGCAGCTCTGTTCAGTCATAACAGTTCATCAGAGATGTCAGAAATCACCTCCCTAGCCCGCTCCCCAGTGCATGTTATCACAAAGAATTGCCAGGAACTGCCTCTATGTAAACGTCCCTAGTAGAGCATAAGAACAGTCAATGTTGTTCCTCTCCCCCTTCCCTGAGCCTTGCTCCACTATTCCCATAAACAGAAGCCCAGGCACATATCTGGATAGAGATCTCTTCCGGGAGGGCTCAGTATTCCAGTGCCATATGTTCTTTTTAAAGAGAAACAATCAGAGCAGCTCTTTAGTCCCTGTGTATCTCCTCCAAACTCAGTCAGATCTGAAGCAGCACACATAAAAGCTACTACGCAAGTACCACCCCTACACTCCGCTTCTCTCTCCCCCATCCAGATAGTGGGCTCCCACAGAAACAAAGCTCACATCCGGGAAGCACTGGATTGTGCCCCCTAACCTCCATGCTGCAGCCACACTGACTATCTCACACGCCACATTCTCTTTCACCCCAGACCTTCACACATGTCCTTTCCTCCGCTTATGATCCTCTTCTCATTCTGACCAATTAACTCCTACTTAGCCTTCAGTCCCCAATTTATAGAGGACCCTTCCTCTGGGCCCCCACATCTCGGTATAGCTCCCCGTGCCTCTGCAGCACCCTGGCATTCCCCTGTAATGGCCTGGTCACACTCCACTATTGCTCACTGCTCAGTTGCTGTTCCACACACTAGTCTACAAGCTCAGCTAGGGCAAATACCGCCCCTACCTTCTTCACTATTGTATTCTTAGTATCTCACACGCCTGCAGAAAATAGGTGCTCAGTAAATATTTGTGGATTAAAGGAATCTATCGATCAATTAATGTTAATTTATTAATTGATGTATGCCTTCTTAGATAATAAATGATGAATCCTATCAGACTGAAACATAAACAGCAACAACAACAACAACAATAAAACCCTAAGGTGACCAAAAGTGGGCTCATGTTGGGGAAATATCTGTCTTCTTTCTTTTCCAGCTACTTTTCTATGCCCTCAATAATGAATCTCTCTGCAGTTATGCATGGTTTTGTTTGATAACAAGCTTTATAAACCCGTTTGATAGAACTATCCTACAATCCAGCAACTGCACTACTAGCTATCTACCCAAAGGATAAAAAAAAAGACTGATCTGAAGCGATGCAGGCACCCCAATGTTTATGGCAGCAATATCAACAATAGCCAAACTATGGAAAGAGCCCAAATGTCCATTGACTGATAATAAATGGATAAAAAAGTGGTGTGTGTGTGTGTGTGTGTGTGCGCACGCACACATGGATTATTACTCAACCATAAAAAAGAGTGAAATCTTGCCATTTGCAATGACATGGAGGGAGCTAGAGTGTATTATGCTAAGCAAAATAAGTCAGAGAAAGACAAATGCCATATGATCTCACTCATATGTGGAATTTAGAAACAAAACAAATGAACATAGCGGGAAAAAAAAGAGAGGAAAACCAAGAAGCAAACTCTTTAACCATAGAGAACAAACTGATGGTTACCAGAGAGGAGGTGGGGGTGGGGGAGCTTAAACAGATGATGGGGATTAAGGAGTGCACTTGTGATGAGCACCTGGTGATGTATGGAAGTGTTAAATCACTAAATTGTATACCTGAAACTAATATTACACTGTATGTTAACTAACTGTAATTTAAATAAAAACTTGGAAGAAAAAAAAGAATTCAATAAATACTAGCTATCATGACAGAGACAAAAAATAAACCAATTTGCGTGGGAATAAATGACAAGAGATTCACTGTTTGTCTCCCTCTATTTCTTACTAAAGTTCTAAAATCAAAAGACTCTAGAGTTCTACCTACTCTTGGCCACTTGTATACTTGAACATGTATATAAAGGTACAAATAACTCAAATAGAGCAATTCCCCCAATCAGGTGTTAGCCTTGTACAAATACTTTCCTTAAGGAAAACCATTACTTTTATTGATCAACTTAATGCACATCTCAGTGGGATCAAGATATTTCTGGGCCCCAGATAATATCTGAAGACTTTCAAATGATACTTCATATAAAACAACTTAATTCCTAATCAGCAAAAACGGTATCAAATAGTCCTTTGAGGCTCACTATAATGCTCCTTGATCTCTGTTTGTTTTGTTACTTCACAATGGACAAGTGAGCAAATGTTTTTGATTGACTGACTGACTGGCTTGATGAGTGATCATTCAAATGCCCTAAGGTCCAAGAGAATACCCATGTGTGAGATACTGCCCACTAATAAGCAAATCCCAAGTAGATAGAGCATAAGAAATGAGGCAAGGGGAGGGCTGTAATAGGTGATCCAAAAGATGTGTAACGGTAGAAGAGGGGGAAAAAGGAAAGCTTACTAATGATGGAAAAAAAGGTTATCTAAAAGAGCCTTGAGAAGTGATGGGATTTGAGAGCTCCTTAAAAATGCCCAAGACTTAAGCAAGCAGAACCTGGATAATAGCATATGATGATACAGATGAGCAAACAATAAAAGCAGAAGTTTGGCAGCAGGAAAACAGATGACTAAGAAAGTTGTGAATAGTCTAACTTGGGAAGAGTACCAGATATGCGTACAGGCGCTTGTTAGAGGCTGGATGGGGGTGGGGGTGGGGTTAGAAGGTAAGGGAGATTTAGAGGAAAATATAGCTATGGAATAGCAAGTAACCCATGGGCCACAGTGAAGAGAAATTTCTATTTTATTCAATTTGTCCTGGCCATGGATCAAGAGATCCATATATTCCATATGTGGGGTTTATGACATCGTTACAATGTTCAATGTCTTAGTTCTCCCAACTGTAGAACAGGGAAGATGATAAGACCTGCAAAAAACACATTTCGGAGCAATGATTCCGAATATGGATTAGGTCTTATCTAAAGCACTTTAGAATGCCTTGCTCAAAAGTAATACAGAGTTTATGAGTTGGATTAGTCTTACACTCTTAGTAAGAAGAAAAAAAAAGCTATTTTTTACTGTTTTATATATATATATATATATATATATTTCTCTTCCTCTCTATGATAATCAGCTAATAATGGTTCATACTCTAAAAGTTTTCTCTTAATTCCAAAAACTGTGAAGTAATTTCATAAACAATAGATGACTGAGTCCCTTTAACCAACTGTTCAAGTATCCACCATTTAGCTGTGAAATGTAGCAACTCTCCAGGATCCGGCAGGAAATAAAATATTACCCTTTGGAACAGCATTCAATGTCATGTGCCCCATGATCTATCACTCAATAAATATTAATTGATAATGATGAAGCAGAATCACACAGACCAGTGGGAGTTCTGCAGAACTGTTCTCTTATTTCTCCCACCTCCCACCTAGACACATCTGCCCAGAAATGCAGACTTTTTGCCTCACTCAAAATCAGTCCCCCTGGGAGACATTTTCAACCCAACTAGATCAGAACCTAGTAAAAAAGGTCATTTTCACTGGCAAGTGTGTTGTAAACCATCTTTCTCTTTCTCACTCTTGTTCTATCTCTTGCGTATGTGTATGTGTGCACGTACATACGCACACACATCCTTTCTGCAATGCTCTGTTTATTCTAATGTTCTTTGGAAAGGGAGAAAAGGCACTTAGTATGCAGCTGCTTCTGTGTGGGACAGAGGACATATGGGCCATATGAATTAAACTGACCGGGATACATTTGGAAAATAAGACAGTAAATTTCCTTTAGAGTGTAATCTGTGTTAAGTCATCTCAGCTGAACCACTGACTTGTAGCAAGGGGAGGTTAGAGGAGAGGTAGGAGATGTAGTGAGGGGGACATTTTCCAGGTGAGAGAGAATGGCATCTAAGTGGAAACCTTGACATACAGCCTTGCAGAGTGCCTGTTTGGATCAGAACTGACAGTGTAAAGCACCAAAGAGACGGTAGGACTTGCCTATCGAATAAACTATACCCTACAACTTTCAAGAATCTTCAGTCATCATGTGAACAGCAAAGGGGGAAGAGAGGTTTTATATACCATCCTGAGGTAGCATGGGGGACAGGTTTCTCTCTTGGTTTAACCAGTTTCCAAAATATGGGCAAAAACCCAAAGCATGTCTATCAAGGTAGAAAGCCCAAGACTGAATCACAAGTCTACTACTTAGTAACCTTAGGGATGTTACTGGACCTCTCTGAGTCATCCTTAGAAATAAGGATAATAATAATTAACTTAGAGGTTTTGTGAATATTAGAGGCTTAATAAATGCTTGGAGAGGACAAGAAGCTATTAGGGAAAAGCAACACTTCTGAAAACAGGCAATTGAGAACAGGTGAGATGTGGAGAGTTTTAGGTTAAATTGTGTATCCCCAAAATTTGTATACTGAAGTTCTAACCCTTAGTGTCTCAGAATGTGACTTCATTTGAAAATAAGGTTTTTACAGATGTAATTTGTTAAGATTAAGTCATTAGAGTGGGCCCTAATCTGGTGTCCTTACAAAAAAGAGAAATTCAGACACAGAAATACACACAGAGGGAAAACTATGTGAAGAGACACAGGGAGAAGACAGCCATCTACAAACCAAGAAGAAAGGTCTGAAAACAAATTCTCCCTCACAGCCCTTAGAAAAGACCAACCCTGCCAACATCTTGATTTCAGACTTCTAGCTTCCAGAACTGTGAAACAACAAATTTCTGTTGTACCAGTATGTGGTACTTTGTTATGGCAACCCTACAAAACTAATACATGGAGCAAGTCTGGCAAACCACATAACATGTAGTTCTCTGTGAAATCCTTAATGGTGAGCTCAAAGAAAATTCAAGGGGTTCAAATGATGCCTACCTTTTTCATCCTATCTCCCACCATGCCTCCAAATGTTTCTTGTTCCCTAAACCCTAATGAAATGTCTGGAGTTACCCAAAGGTGTATAATCCCTTACCCAAAACCCTTAGGACCAGATAATGTTTTCAAATTCAGAAATTTTCAGATTTTATAAAAGTATTGTAGTACATATAGCATATACTGTGTAAAACTCCTGGTAGGGTATGATAGGCTACCCTATAATCAATACATTAGTACATTTGCAAATAAGTATGTGAATATTACCACTGAAGGGAATAAATAGAAACTACATGTAAACTCACATCATTTAAGGTCCAAAGTTGCCAAACAAGTGAAGAAAAACCTTCACATCTTAAAGCTTTTGAGATTTCAAAATTTCAGGTAAGGGACTAAGAACCCATAGATCATTCTATTCCTCCCATCCCTGTACATTCTGTTTCTTTCACCTAGAATGACCATCTGGATATGCCTATACATTTTAGTATTCCATTCTCCTGTGAAATTCCTATGCTATGATTATCACTCAGTTCAAAAAGCACCAATCCAAAGAAATCTTCCCTCATTACTTAGGCAGTTGGGCACTTTCCCTGCCTTCTTCCATGATACCTTCCAATGCACATCTTTATTTGAGCAATTCTCAAATTGACTGTGTACACATGCAAAAAGAACACCTCTTTCTAGGTCCTTAGGGATAATGAAGGTCAATATCGCACACCTTCATCTGAATGTAGCACTAAGGGCTACTGACTAGTAAAGTACCAAGTGTGCCAGAAGTTTTTAACACTTAGCATTTGCAAATAAAAATTAGTGTTTCTGAGCATGTACTTCTAAGTAATTCAGTTTTCTACTCAGTTGCCTGGCTGCCATGCAATGGTGGTGCTCCTCTACATACATGCAAGCAAATAGACAGGATTTTGCATTTGAAAGATAAACATTTTTTTACCAAAACATTGTCAGCATTATAAACTGGATATAGTTTGCATTTGTTGCAATTAGTAAAAAATTACTGTTAATTTAACTTCATCATCATAAATTTACTTTGAGTTATTTGGTTTATCCTATAGCATGAAGAAATGTATATCTGCAGCAAAATCATTTTATCCTATAGTTTTACATTACTAGACTAGGCAATTATGATTCAAATATGAGACATATATATCACTAATTCTAAAATTCATCACATTCACCTCAAATTTTCTGCCACTGAAAGGGGGAAAGGGTGGAGTTGGTAAGCCATAGAGCCTTCAGCCCCTCCTAAGTGGGCTGTGTTCAAAAAGTTGGAGAACCATTACCTCAAAATAAGTTATTATACTTTTATTTAACCTCTATATTCTCGCTACTTGCCATGTAGGAGGCATTTAATAAATGTTTGTCAATGGATTGAATGAATGAATGCTTTCAGAACCAAAAAGAGTCACAAAAATATACAGAATTTAGCTTACCACCTCCTCTAGGTATTGCAATGATACTAGTGAGTTAAGAGTATTGCATTGTTCTTTGCGCTTCTTAAAATATAGAGGAAATTGCAATGTTCTCTTGACTTCTCTTTAATGTTGTATTTGGAGAAGAGCCACAGCAATCCCTGTGGTTCCTTCCTGTCATCTCCTTCAGAAGAGCCAACTCATTTGGGCACTCAGGGGGCTAGTTTGGCAGCTGTCAAGCTCTGGATTATGCATCTTGAGCTCTGGCATCTGCAGCTGTAGTGAGTCTCATCTCTAGTGTCTGCCCTGGCTGGGCTCCAAGGTCCAGAGCTGCAGGGCAGGGTCACCCAGTCCTGAGCTGTCAGAACCTCCTGGTGGCTACTTTCTTTCAGTCAACCTTGATAAAAGGAAATATGCCTTCAATTCAGTCCCCTGGCCCATATCTTATTGAAGCTGCCTACACTAGGACTGAAATTGTGCCAGGATCTTCAGTGGGGTCTACAAACCTGCTGTGTGAGGATCTGAAGCTAAGAATCAAATTCAGCACTAGAACAGAAATAACTGGTGTTAGCTGTATTATGTTGGTGCCAGTGGCATTGAGCCCACCATTTCCCTAGGGCCAGAGGGTTAGGGTGCAGGTAGAAAGTCTTCCCCAAATCCTTTGGGTATACAATGTGCAGCTTCCCCTTTTGTTCTACTATTAGGCTGCTCATCTCCAGTCTTCACAGAATGAAGGAGACAGTTCAAGGTCTCTAGTGGAATGAGAGATTGGTCTACACTGTACACAATGGCCTCATACTTGAGAGAAGGGGCAGGATGCCAGACACCATTGGACCCAAGGCCACTTGCAGGAAGAAATCTGAACTCAAAGGCCAGGACAATATTCATAGGCAGCACAATTTCCACACTTAGGGAGAAAATGCAAACTTGTGGTTGGCAGCATCTAACACAAGACTCGTGGCCTCTACAGAAAAGGAGATAAGCTCTTAAGGAATTAACCCAGAAAGTCACCAACACAGAGCCTGGTAATACAGCAAAGATTCATAAATGAGGTATTCATAATACCCATTTTGCCTGTTATCATAATGGGTTAGAATGCCTCTTTAATGTTATATACAATGCATTTATTTCTTCAGAACACTTGTCTGTAATTGTAATTCAAGTCTAATTATTTTTGGATTCTAGTTAAAACCAAGCTCTCTTGTTCTACTTAAAATAAGGTTTGTTAAGAACATCTACTGCAGCCTCTCCTTTATTGATCCAAGGTCAAAGAAACAAAGATCAGATGGTACCACATAATACAGGTATTTATTTCCTAAGATCCCATGACAAAATAAATGGAACCTTCCAGTGAAGGGGTTCAGAAGTTCAAACTTAAATGAATTGGGGCCAAAAAGCAAGTGTTTATTGAGAGAGACTATAGCTCTAGCTAAGAGTAACAAATACCTTAAATTTATACTATTCCCTCTCTTTGACTCTACAACAGAATTTTTTAAGTAAATATTAATGGTGGGTATATATAAATATATACACATAGAATATATGCAATATACTTATCTTTTAAAGTTATATATCCCTATATTTTAGCACATATTTATATAATTCCCCCAAAAGGAGCAAGCTTTCTATACTTTTGTTCCATACCTCCTATTGTACCTAAAAACAAAATGCAATAGTTCTTCAATCATCAAAAGGCAAAAACTTTCAAAATATTCTATCTTTCCCTGTGGCCCTGTATTTTTAATGGGGCTAATGCTAGACTTGTATGTGCAGGGTATTTGAAAAAAAATTCTTAGATTCAAGTCCCAATTGTACTACAGACAAATGTCTCAACCTCTCTGAGCCTCAATTTTGCCATCTGTGAGATGAAGTTAATAATAATTACTTCAGAGAGTGGTTGTAAGAATTACATGAAATAACGTTTGTGAAAGCATTTCACTTAATACTTGTGGACAGTGATAAACCTTAGGAATTATTAGTAAGAGTACAATTATATTCATCATCGACTTATAAATAGTCACTTCAGGGCCAGAAATAGGCAAAATGTCAAGTTTATGTTTCTTGCCTCCCCAAACCCTCCCCTACTGTTACACCTGGATTTTAGCCCTGCTTGGTCCTCAGTTGGCCTCCCTTTTATATAAACAACTTTCCCAGAGTATGTGGGAGCACTGTTTAGAATTGTGCCTGGCACACAAGCATGTCAGGATCGATAGTGAGCACCTTCAAGTTTAGGATTAGCTCTGAGCTAGAGACCCTAAAACAGTAAACATCTAAATAAAACTCTTCAATGCAAGATTTGTAGCTAAGGATTTTTCACTAACTCTTTTCTGATGAAGTTTTTAAAAGAGTCATCATTAAGCAGATGCTTTACGAAAAAAAAAAATCATTGCTAATTCTCAGCTACATGATAAAATGATGTCCGCCACACTTTCTATTGCTCACCACACAAAGGGATTGATGAAACATCCCTACATTGGTTTTGCTTTTGCTGGAACATGTGTGAACTATTTCACTGGTGCTAGTGAAGCTCATGCTTACAAATATCGAAAGTAGCACAGGTCACACTAAGGAGACATGGGACAGCCAACATCCCCATCCACCTTTACTATTCTCCTCTCACTCAGATACAACACAAGATTCTGCCCACAGCAGACCCTCGGCAGCTCCCTTGCAAGTCCCACACACAGGAAGAGGAGGGAGAACGCAAGAGAGAGGGAGAATCCGACTCAACAGGTTCCTCAGGGTGACTCTGATTACTCACTCTAGACCTTGGGCAAATGAAGACGTTTATCATCAGAGACAGAAAAGAGAAAAAGAAAGGAAGAAAGAAAAGACACTCTACATATCATGATATTACTCTTTATGACAAGGCACAAGTTGACACTGTCTTCGGAGAATCAATGTGCTACTCCAAAACTAGATGTTTATCCTAGACACCACAATATATTTATTAATGGAGAATTAAGCTACTCACATTACATAAAATGCCTTCCAAAATTAATTCTATCTTGCAATATTAAATGACCATGACTTAGACTTTTCAATTTTTAAATAATATATGTAAGTTTCATAGTTCATCTCAGCCTGGTAAATAGTAGACTTAGCAGTCATGCACTAATGGATAATATCATTTAACGAAGGCATCAAAATTATGCAAAGTATTGGAATTTTTGTTTCATGGTGTTTCATGTCTCCTTCAAGCAAATCTGGTCATTTAAAAGGAGGAAATATCCCCAATTATGGGGCTGTTTTCACAAAAATCACTTGTTGGGACTATGTTACAAGAAACTGTGCTGCAAGAATCAGCTGTTTTGCCAGGAAATCCAGTCCCATTTTCTCTGATGTTCCCACCTCCTTAAATGACCATGGGTATGTAACAGCCTCAGACTGACCCCTGTCCTTTTAAAAGACCCTGACTTGTACCCTTCAGGGAGTTTGAGGACAATGAAAAGACTACAAATCACTGTACCTTGTATTCATTTATGCAACACACATTGATCGACCCTATAGAGCACATGGGGCTGGACATTGGGGTTCTAAAGAGAAACAGGTGGAGCCTCTGCCCTCCAGAATTTACATTCTAGACATCAGACATTTTTAGAAGACATTAGACATTAGACATTTAGAAAATACTCAGCAAATGTTGAGATCTCATAAGTGAAGGGCAATTTCTTTTGGTCTGGTTTATACTCTATCCACAATGCTCACCCAGGGTGAAGAAATATTTACATTCTCTCTCTCCATGTTAAGTTAAGAAGGGAGTCTTTAGCAGTAAGTATAGCCCTCACAGAATGAATGCTTATTGCCACAAACAGAATGTGTGTGTTCCCTCAAAATTCCTATGTTGAAACCTAATCCCCAATGTGATAGTATTTGGAAGTAGGGCCTTTGGGGAGTGATTAAGTTATAAGGGTGGAGCCCTCATGAATGGGATTAGTGCCCTTATAAAAGACACTCCAGAGAGCTCCCTCACCTCTTCCACCATTTGAGGACATAAAAGAAGAGAGCCATTTATGATCCAAGAAGTAGACTGCCACCAGACATGGAATCTGCCAGGGCCTTGATCTTGGGCTTCCCAGCCTCTAGAACAATGAGAAATAACTTCCTGTTGTTTATAAGCCACCTAGTTTAAAGTATCCCATCACAGTAGCTCAAACAGAATAAGACACTCATATCATGTGGCAGGCACTGTTTAAAGGATTTTGCAGATATTTGTAACACATATTTGCTTCATTTAATTCTGGCAATTATCCTATGAGGGAGATAATGTTACTATCATTTCTATTTTACAGATGAGAAAAGCAAACCTTAGAAAGGTAATTCAACATGGCCAATGCCATACAATTAATGAAGAAATCAGAATGCTAACCTAAATCAGACGCCAAAGCACCACTAACTCCACATACCCTTAGTGATCTAAGTTTGTTAGCCAAAAACATTTAGATTTTCTCTTGGGTTGAAATATACCTATAAATATGCAAATATTCATCTAATTATGATTTTTTCACAGGTAGAGAGACAACTGAATATATAATAGAAAAATAAAAGCTAAGTCACAATTATCTCAATATTGGAAAAAAAAAATACCAGCCAAAATTTAGTAATAATATACTGGAAACTGTCTAGAGTTGAAGTCAGAAACATGGGATGGGCACCAGGCACCAGGAATATGAGATCCACTTAAATCAGCATGGCAAAGCATAAGGATTCTTTTCAAAGGGTGTTCCTGATTTAATCATTAATCAGCTTATTCCCCTTTTCCCCTATTGACTGTCCATCTACTTCAATAGAACACTCTAGCTGTTTCCAGAGCTTTCTCATTCAGCCTTTAAATTCGCTAACTGCCCAGCCACAAGGCAGGTAGCAATTTATGCCAAACAAATCATAAGGCAGGAGGCATTGAGGAAAGGCTGCTTATTTTCCTTCTGCTCTCTTGGGGGGAGGGGGAGAAGTGTGACAAATGTTTGTGGGTGGGTAAACTGTACTAATTTACAAACCTGCTGTTATCTTTCCAATGTAACACTCCCTAGAGGAGCTCTGAGGAATGATCTAGTTGAAGCTTTCAGTTTCAATCAATAAACTTGGAAGATTATGAAATATGGGCTCCTATTTAATATAGTAAAATCCTGCTTTTATGCCATTGGGGAAGGATTAATGTTATAAGTGATGTTGAAGTATAAGTTAAAGAAATTAAAACATGAATTAATATATTACTTGTCAAGTTTTATGACCAAAATAATAGTAATAACCAACATTTGTATGGCTCCTTACAGCTCAAGGTATCCACTAGGATGCCTTGAAGGCATCTTAAAATCATCACCATCATCATCATGGCTACCATTCATTGGCCATCAGGCATGGCTCTAAGTGCTTTACATGTGCTTTACTCATTATTTCCCCCTTCACTTTCAAATTCTTTGTCCTCGTAGTGTCTCACATCTCAGTGAATGAACCACCATCTATTCAATTATGCAAGTCAGAAATCTAAGAGTCATCTAGATACCACTCTCCCCACACCCTCCAAATATAACCCATAACCAAATCCAATCAGTTCCATCCCCTACATCTATTTTTGAATACTCACCATTGTTCTAGGTCTACCACAACCACCTCAGACCACTGTCTCTGTTGCAATAGCTTCTTAACTAACCTTCTGGTGTCCTCTGCCCTCCCACACTCCCCATTCATCTTCCCAGAGTGGGCACTGAAATGCAAATCTGGTCATGTCATGCACACCTGTCCATGCACTTAACATCCTTCAAGGATTAGGCCCTGAACAATCATATGGGCTGCAGAGCATGTAAGGTCTGGTGCCTGCTCCCTAGGACCACCTTCTTCCTTGAGCTTCATCCTCCAGCTACCCCAGCATTTTTTCACATCCTACAAATGTATCCTGTACCCTCTGCCACATTGTCCCCTACTCCTTCTGCCTGGAATGCTAGCACCACCATCTCCTTGCTTAGTTAACGCCAGTTCATCTGTCAACTCTCATCTCAAACATTATCCCCTTGAACAAAACTCTGCTGACTTTCCTGCATAGACTCCCCTCTCCTCACTCAATTAAAATTTCTTTTTTATATGCCCTCATAGAACCATGTTCAATTTCCTTACTATCTGTTTCTAGAGAGCAGGGGTAGTGTCTCATTAACATATCTTCCCTCCATAAACCAGTAATTGAGCAATGAAAGTAGGTACTCATTAATTAAATAATTTAATACACTTATAAATTACACTCCAAAAACCTTTCTCCATTTAATCTTCACAGGAGCTCTATAGAAGAGATATTAGTTAATATTATCCTCATTTTATAAAGGAGGTGATACAGACTCAGAACAGCCACGTCTCTTGCCACCCAGGCCACTGGGTGATGGAGCTAAATTTCAAACTTGGGTCTTTTGAGTCTCTGGTCCTCCTAAAACACTTTGCTACCTTCCAAATAAGAAACCATATCATATGTTATCACCAGGCAGATAATGGGCTAGGTTGAAGATCAACCCAGGCAAAAAAAGAGATAACAATTATCATAATAATTGTATAACTCAGCAAAGTGCTAAAAATATTGAACCATCCCCTAAAGCAGGTGAAGTTTATGGCATGTAAATTATACTTCAATATAACTGTTTTTGAAAATCATCATAATTCCTAAGTGACATTTTGGAATTCAACCCAGAAAGCACCTCAAAAACGATGGAACACTTGAATGCCTTCTCTAGAGATGAATTTAGTGTTTCTTAGAGGATGGCCGTCACACCACATGCACTAGAACCACACTGGATGCTGGGAAAGTACAAATTCCTGGGCCCATTTCCAGATCTACTCAATCAAGATGGTTGGGGTCCCAGAAATCTACATTTTAAATGTGCATAGAAAGTGGTTCTTATGCACATCAAAGTTTGGAAACAGTGATCTATATGCAGCAAGACTACTTAAAAAAGGCAACTGTCCTCGAGGAGAAGGCTAATCACCTGGTTAAGACCTTGTACAGAGACAACTGCCTGCTCTTCAAAGTTTATTTTCCAGCAAACAATGACAGTTCTGATAATTGAGAATAAAACACCATGTGTCTTACACAGCTATTCAACTAACAGCTATTGAACGTTCAATGTATGCAAAATTTTAGTGCAAGCTGAAATCTCCAGTTAGTCACATGGGAAACCCAATGGGCAAAAAAAAGTTCCAGTTTTACAAAAAGTCTTGTGGAAGTTATCTAATAAGTATACACTGTGATATATCTCCTAGGGTGTGCTAAAGTGAAAAAAAAAGTGATTTAAAACTATTTTTTCCTAAACTGCTTCCACCAGGAACCTCTACTGAGTGGTTCAAGAATTCAGTCTGCAATGTCAAACCCTATAAATGACTGTTTTGGCCATTCGGTTACTCTGAAACAAATTAAAGCAAACAATAAGGACCTAGAACTGGAGAAGAGGTTGAGGCCAGCCTTCAAGGATCAAACAGGATGTTGGCACTGAAAATGAGCCCAGGTCAGTAGAAAAGTTTCAGAGATCAAGCAGTTACTGGAGGTGTGAATGAGGCTAGGAATTAGAAACAGGTGAAGTCATAGATAGAAGCAGAGCCAGCAGTGGCTCAGAGACCCAACATTCTCTTGATACGTAGGAGAATGCAGATTCTTCAGGGCAGAGAAAAACCAAAAACTTAATCCAAAATAACATACAATTAAAAAATTTTTAAGTTCTGTAGCTGGCAGGGAATTTGAGCTGATGAACCCCAGAACCAGTGATTTCTCTGATATGCCCTCCTCTCCATTCATTTACTATTAATCTTGACACAAAAACATGTCCCAGCAATGACTAAGAGACATTAGAAACTGCATGTGAATGGTTGTAGACTCTATGATGATGCTGTAATTCATACTTGTCTTCCCTATTCTACATCCTCTCTAAGTAAATGTTTTTTTTAAAGATTTTATTTATTTATTAGAGAGAGAGAGGATGAGAGAGAGCACAAGAGGGAAGAGGGTCAGAGGGAGAAGCAGACTCCCTGCTGAGCAGGGAGCCCGATGTGGGACTCGATCCCGGGACTCCAGGATCATGACCTGAGCCGAAGGCAGTCGCTTAACCAACTGAGCCACCCAGGCGCCCCCCTCTCTAAGTAAATGTGATGCTAAGTAGGCCTAATCAAGTCTTATAAAATTGACTGACAATCCAAACCTTAAAACCTATATTGATGGCCTCTTGAATTTCAGGAAATACAATCAGTCATTAGGTAGGTAGGTAGGTAGGTTAATAAGTGGGTGGATGGATGGATAGATGGATAGATGGATGGATTGATGGATGGATGGATGGATAGATATGATAAACAAATAGAAAAAAGAAAGTAAAAAATAAAATATTGCCCTTGCCTTAAGGAACATGTGATCTAGGGTAGAAGTCAAGAACAATATTGTTCTCCTAAAAAGCTACAATATGAGAAAAATATAGTACTCTAAAGCCTCAAAAGAGAAAAAGATTATTTGAAAACAGGAAAGGCTTTGTGGAAAGAGGACCTTCTGAGGTGATTCTGAGGTGAGTTTGGACTGGACTCATGCAGCTGAGCAGAAAAGCTTCTGCCAAATGTACACCTAAAACAAAAGATGGGGCAGGAAACAAGGTTGGAGGAACACTGACTAGTCACTTTAGCTAGGAGAACTGGCACCAGTAGAAGAGGGAAGAGTTAGAGATGGAAAGCTGCTTAGTCAGGATCAGCATGTAGAGAGCATGGCAGGCTGCACTTAAGGACTAAGCTTTAATAAGACAGTGCCTGAGTAGCCCCTGGAGACTGTGGAGGACAGTGGTGATATGACCAGGGCTGCTCTTCATGAAAGCTAACACAGTGATGGTGTTCAAGATGAACCGGACCTCTGATTGGCAGCAAACAGACGGGTAGGCAGGCTGTGTTCAGTGTCAGGTAGGAGGTACTATGGGTCTGAACTAGTGTAGCGAGATGGAAAGCAGAAAACAGATATAGAAATATATAAAAAATGTATAGATACAAAATATATAGAAATATTATAAAGAATCCACAGACAGCTCCTTCACATTTTCTCCCTCATACAGAACAGAAAATGTTAAAAGCAAGTAGATCAGAGGTTTTATTTGGATATACAATTTTAAGAAAATTAAATAAACATAGAAAACAAACAGAAGAATAGTCACATGGGAAGAGCAACAAAAAAACTTTGTGCTAAAGTTCAGATTTTACATACTGTGTAGAAATGTAGGAACCAATTGTCAAGTTGGACTACAGTGAGACTTGCACATAAAACCAGGAGATAATGCTGAAAATGCATCACAGGTAAGGAAATAAACACGGAGCCTGCATAGGGGAGTAATTTAGAGTGGGTGCCAGAGCTAAAATATAAGGATTCAAATTCTGCTCTGCCATTTGCTGCCCACGGGACCCAGTCCTTGGGCAAGTGTCTTAGTTTCCCTATCTCTAAAACAGGGATAATAGTAGTACCTATCACACAGAACTATTAAAAGTTATTCCAGTTATCCATTTATTCCCTCAAAGCTCCCAATTCCACTTTTGTTGCCTACTTTGCACAAATTGAGACAGTCCCTTTAAGCAGTTCTCCTATGCCAACGGGCATGATGCTGAGCATCATCATGAGAGGACCCTGGAGAGACATTGGAAGAGAAAGGGGTTTCCCTACCAGTTTCCCACTCATCTCATTCAACGGCCTCCTGCGGCTTGTGGTCTTTCCAGTATCAGGCTCTCATAGGGAATGAGCTTTCCAGTACCCTGCTTCTGCAGTGTGCAGTGGCCAGCATCAGTCACCACCTAGCACCCAGCAGCGCCCCCTGCCACCCTGATACTTCCTTGAGCATTACTGCAGCCAGTTCTGAGGTATGACACATCCTTGTGAACAGCTTCCCCCAGCATCGCAGAGGACACATTCCCAGCAGGTTCCACCAGTGAAAGACCTTGGAATCTCCTCCACTGTCCTGTGTTCCATGGCCACATCCTCTCCACTGAGGTCTGGATCTTAATCCTGGGGTGGGGAGGACCCACTTTCAGGTTTATTTTTTCCTTGGGAGCTCGATCTCAACCTGGGGGGTAGTGGCTGCTCCTGTACGTGTTAATCCTATACTTTTCAGAATTCTCTTTCTTCTTACTAGCCAATGCCTCATAAATCCAATCCTCGCCATGGCTCTTAAGGCTTTAGATTTCACTTCCACTGTTCAAATCACTGTGTGGTTTCTGTCTCCTTCTTGGACCCTGACCGATGTAAGAGGATTAATAAAATCTGATTTGCTTAGTGTAAAACAGTTCCTTGTACACTTTTAAAGTGTTTGTTATAATATTTTAATATGGGGGCCAGAAAGGAATAAGTATAATTTTAGATCTAGCATCATATATATGTCTACTCTGACCTGGTATCCTTGGGGAAAGAAAAACTGTTTTCCCTCTATTTCATTTACAGTTTTTACCATTAAATATATGTGTACAAGAAAACAAACTGCCTGTCATACTAGATAAAGACCAGAAATTTACATTAAATAAGTGATATTAAAAACAAATATATAGCAAAAGCATATATATTTTAGTGTTTTAATTGATGGGCATAATAGCACTGGCTGGATGATAAACTCAAGTTAACATCCCCCTATTTCATAAAAAGGTATTTCTATTTAAATGGTTTCCCAGGGCATCCGGGTGGCCCAGTTTTTTAGGCATCTGCCTTCAGTTCAGGTCATAATCTCAGAGTCCTGGAATCCAGACCCATGTCAGGTTCCCTGCTGAGCTTCTCCCTCTCCCTCTGCCCCTCCCCTACCTCCACTGGTGCTTACTCTCTCTATTAAATAAATGAAAAATCTTTAACACAAATAAATAAAAATAAAAAATAAATGGTTCCCACACAAGATTAAAAATGTATAATACATTATACTTTTCAATATACTTTCCTGGGATTTTTTTTTTTAATTTTACATTCATAATGATTCTAAAAGTACTTAGGGAAGATACTATCCCTGTAATTCCTGACATAGGGACACTGAAGCTGAAAGAGGTTAAATGCTCTCCCTGTGATCCCACAGTGCTAATTAGTGATGAATGTGAGAACAGATCCCTGATCTCCCAGTTCTCAGCTAAATGCTTTTTCTCCTTTACCATATTAATTCTGTGCAACCGTGATCAAGATTGATTCAACCTCAAATGACAGTTTAACTTAACTTTTTCTCTAAAATATGAAATATTTCAAGACAAATTTAGGAGATTCATGCAGGCTAACTTGATGGGTTCCACCTTGGAGCTTACCCTCCAATACCTGTCTCCACCACCCATCTGTCCATAACCCTTGGAAAGACCTTGAATATGTTCTGTTACAACTCCCTCATCCCTGTGATGGGGACAGTGATAGAGCTCAGCTTGCTGCTCTGCCTCTGACCCTCGCCCTTCACACAATGTTCCTGCATCTCAGTTTCTTCATCTTGAAGATGTTAATGACTTCTCACATCATCTATGAGCTTTCTTCCTCCTCTAAACCACTATGATCCTAAAACTGCTAAGTCATTCCCAATCTTACTTTCTTCATCTACAAAATGTATGTATAATTGAACTGGATGTTACATTAAATCCTTGTTCACATGCTTTGATTCTAATATTTGAAACAAGACTCCAGAGTCTCAGAACTATTTTAATGTGTCACTTGGGAAAGTGTTTCATCAGAATCACCATGGAATTTTTAAAAAATAATGCCATCCACTTTATTTATTATTTATTATTTATTTATTACTTATTATTATTCCAAAGGCCTGAATATGGCCAGGAATCTGTATTTTAAAACATGCCAGGGATTGCATGGGTGGGTGTGAGAATCACTGTTTTAGGCACTCAGACTCATTGTTTTATAGTCATACCTTGTATAGCACAGCCCTAAAAGCTTCTGAGAACTGATTATTTGCCATTTTATTACTCGATAACAAATTACAGTTTCTCATTTTTGCATTGTGCACATGAAAAGCCCAACTTCAGTTCAGTGGTGAGAACTGATAGCCACATTATATTATGAAATTTAGAAATGACATATCCTTAGTGCTTGAAAGAGCCAGATGACAGAAATCATATCTGTGACAGCTGACAGATTTTCCAAAGCTCTCAAAGCAAAAACCAAAAATATATGCTGAAGAGCCCAACTCAAAAACAAGTATATGAAAGGATTTAATAAGACACCTCCCATGATCACAGAAGCTTAGAGTTATAGACACCTCATCTATAGTATTTATCTTTGTGAATGTCATGTTTTATTGGAGACTTCTTGGATCTAAGAGTATAAAGACCTGTATTCGAATTCTGACTTTAACTACAAGCTCGGGGACTGCTACCTACTTACTTACCTTTGGTCATATATATGTCTGAAAAATGAAGATGTCCAACTGGAAACAGTCTGCATTAAATTTAAATGATTCTGTGAAAGGTGAGGTTAAGAAAGTAAAATATGTTGAATTTGATTTTGCTATCAAGAGTACGGATAATGCACCAGCTAGTTCCAATGGTTATAGACAGTGCTATTACCATTTAGTTAAGAAACAATTTCCTTTCAAAAATTGTGTATCACAGCAGCAGGCAAAATAAGCAGTCTAGACAACATTGTGTCCTTCACAAAAGAGGAGGCTTGTGTTTGGAAATAATAATAGCAAGCACTTACATATCAGGCACTGTTATAAACGTTCAAAACACAGCAACTCATTTAATTCTCACAACAGCCAAGTAAAGCAGGTAGCATCTCTGAATCAGAGAAGTCAGCAACCTGCCCAAGGTTCCATAGCTAGGACATGCCAGACTGGGATTCAAACTCAAGCAATTTGATGCTAAAGTCTGTGCTCTTATTGTCACATATCCTGCCTTTTGGAGTTCAACAAACTTTAAAAAATTCCCAATCAGGGATTGTTCCCACAAGTCGATGGGTCATCAGTTTTCCTGAGAAACTCTAAGTAATTCAAGGACCTGATTCAATGTCCTTACCACTTGTGGTTGTGTGACACATGGGACTCGATGCTGTTGAATAGAAACATTAAAAATGCAAAAGTGACCACTATTTACATCCATGCTTCCAGAAAACTAACCTGTTTACTCTATTTGGGTTCCAGAATCTTGACCTTGATGCTCAGGAAATTTCTGCCAGTGCAAATCTACACATAACAATGCCTAGATGCAATATTTTAACTCACAAATATATGAAAATGACAAAAAAGGTTTGTCCAGGATGTTAGAACCCACACTCTGTTATAAAAACATTACTCATTTTATTTTACAATTCACTGACTGCATACAAAATAAAGTGTAAAGGATATGGAGAGAGCTGACCGTGGTTCTTCCTCACGAGAGAAGTAGAGATCGCCAGAAACTAATGTGGCTGCAGAAGGAGTCTCCTCGCTGGTCCAGGCTTCCCCTCTCCCCTGAAGTCTATGGTGGTGTGGGAAGCCATGGCTAGTCCAGCTACCCAGGCCCACACTCAGAAGTGTGCAACTATAGCACTGAGAATAAATACCCCTTAAACAGACCTTTGAGGGCTGAGTGGGCCTTGCCCCAGTCCAGCTTTTGGTCTCCTAACATATTTTCCCACTGGACATCAGTATTGATTGCAGAACTTGGGAGCATCTGTCTCTGTGCAGAACCTGAGAGGCACTGGGAAAGTGTTGTACCCACTCACTTATTGTACCCTTATCTTTACACTGCTTGTTTTAGTAGCTCAGTAGTTAACCAAACTGCAACTAATTTAAAGCTGAATCCAAGTCTCATTCTTGCTCATCTGTAAACCCAAAGAGGCCTTTGTAGGCTGGCAGAGCTCAGCTAGGATTGGGATCTCTGCTGTTTGCATCAGGGCCCTTATTACCGAGTCTTTGTCTTTGCCTGGGCACTTGATGAAAGTACAGTCTTGGAGCACTGGCTGTTTGCTGTGAAGACAGGGAGGGCAGTAGAAGACTGCCCCAGATGGAGGTCTCCTGAGCATTCTGTCTGAGCTGTCTCAGCTGGAAGGAGCATTCTTACGCTCAACTTGTTATTTTTTGTAGTGGTGATGGGAGGGGTTTTTATGCCCCTTCCTTAAGAATGGTCTCTTCCCGCTTGATGTAGAACTGAAAAAGAATCCTCCACTGGTACAGCTCAAAGATACTTCCTGTCTAACAGATTAATCACCCAGGCACCTATAAGTGAGGGTTCCCACTAGCATTACTGCTTCATCTCATCTTGTTGATCTGAGGCTTACAGTATGTAGAACCTGTTTACTTCATGCTAAATTTTCCCAAATGCAAGTTGGTGGAACGCCAACTGCCAAACATTATACTCTCATGTTAAATAAAACATAAACCACCTAATCAGAACTAAAATTCCAAATTCTCAATAAAGCCACCCATGCCCATACATGGCCTATCCATCCCTAACCTAGACTTTATTTGTTCACACCACTCTTTTGACTGACATCACATGTTTCCCTTCCCAGAGTCTAAATCTTACTCCTTTATCTAAATAACCTCTGAGAATAACTTGCAAAAGTACCATATTTGGCATCTCCCCTAGGACTTTGCATGTAACAGCTTCTCAAAATCGTGTGATCACTGACTGTTGGCAATACTGAAGTTCATGACACACAATTATCAGTATCTATAAAGGCAAAATCCCATTGTGCTCTAATTCCTCAGGAGAACTAAAAAAGGGTGTTCCGATAAGAACAAGCAAAATGACATAGAATTTTCAATATGGAAATGACTTTCCACAAATGGAAATTTCAAAAACAGTCAATCTCATCCTTAAATTCCTTTTGGTTTGCAAATGTTATTAACCTCACCCAAGGCTGTGTCTACATGATGGACAGAACATTTTTGAAAGTGGGGGAAAAGAAACAGGGGGATTGGTAAACCAATTGTCACTAAGTTGCTCTAAATATCCAATTTCAGCCTTGACAAAATCCATCAACTATTTTTTTCTCACTAAAATTAAAGCATACAGCCATGATTTGACCAATTTTCCCTTCTGATTTGGCTCTCCTGCTTGATACTTTATTAGTTAGTGATAGGATCTGGTTGACAGGTGTGATAATGAAAGTTAAATGCTCAGCAAACCCCAGGGATATCACTTTCAAAGTTGATGTCCATGTAAACAAGTTACTTGTAATAATAATAACTTGCATATGTACAATGCTTCATGGTTTAAAAAGCATTTTCAAATATATTAGCTGATTTGATATGATATTCTTACAAAATAAGCAGAGCAGGAATGATTACCTCATACAGAAGAGCAAATGTCAGTTGTAATAATACTGCCGTAAAGAAACAGTTTAAATCTTTTGTTATTTACATACCTCCTTTATATTTATTATGAAAGGCAGTGATCATTAAAGAGATTTATCTCAGTGTGGTAGGAGGACACTACCCGTTTTTTTTGTATATGCGCCACTGTCAGACATTGTTGTAGGACAAGTGTCCTCAAGGTTTAGCATGCATACTAATTACCTAAAGGGCTTGAGATGGCTTAAGTTTCTGAGTCAGTAGGTCAGGGGCAGGGGAGGTAATACGTTCCCAGACAACACTAAAGTGAATAGTCTGGGGACCACTCTTTGAGAACCATTTGTCAAGTACTCAAGACACAATTCTCTTCTGTCTCCCACCGACCCCAGATGAAAACCTAAGTAGGTCCCAAGGCATTCCTGCTCATAGTTGTGTTCTTCTAGGTTGCAAATACTCTAAATTTTAAACATGATTATAAACATAATTTCAGTTCAGAAAGTAGGATGTCCAGCGTATGATATTAATCAAAATTCTGAACTTAATTTAATGTTAAAACTCCTCCCCTCTTTCTCTTCAGGTTTTCACAGGCTGGCAGACAGCAAAGTAGGAAAGAGGGGCCTGACTGGCTTCTGATTTCTCTGCTTCACATTCCCCACATACCCCAGCTCTTCCGTGGTTGGTGGAGAGGATTTCGTAGAGGTAGAAAAAAAGACAGATACAGGGTAAAGAAAGACCTTACATGAACTGGTACTGTCGTAACGGCCTTCACACACTCTCACTCAGGCAGTTTGAAGTTGACTCTCCAGTAGGTGCTTTAGCTGATTGAGAATCTCAATGTTGCAAGTCACGTGCTAGATCTCTGTTCTAACTAGCCACCATCTACTTCTTCCTCAGCCCCTAGAAATACAATGTTCACCCTCTAGGTTCTTGCCACAGGGTCCCTCTGTCCCTTCCGGAGGCCCTGCTGGAGAGACCCGTGACATTAACTCTCTCTCCTGTGGTTCACTGGAAACACTACCACATACCTTGCCCCAGCAAATTCCAGGAGGACACACCAATGGCACTGCAGCCACTTCTATGCTACTGCCACAGGCCACTTTACCACCCTCATGCATCCTCTAGGTCTTCTTCCAAATGCAAGGAACACATTTCAGGGTCTCCACATAGACTTATCAAAATCCTCACAAAGCTTGAGGCAAAGGAAGTAATACACATCCCCATTCCTTGGCGTAAGGGGAGGTAGGTACAGATCCCAATGCACTACACCTCTCTTCGATTACATCTCTTCACAAATCTTGACTCCTCTTCCTTCTCCCTAGGCCCTTTCATATTTTCAGGATGTGAAAAAGGTTAGAAAAGTGTGGAACTGGCTCTTGATCATTTTCTCTATGAAGCTGACCTATGTAAAACCAGCTTTGGCATTTCTCATCCATTAAATCAGAGGTGTGCTGCTTAATTTTATATGTCAACTTGGCTACACCAAGATGTCCAGTTGTTTAGTCAAACACCAATCTCAACATTGCTATGGAGGTATTTTTTAGATATGACTAACATTTAAGTCAGTAGACTCTGAGTAAAGCAGATCACCCTCATCACATGGGAAATGTTTTCAATTAGCAATAATCGCGCCTCGGATAAACCTCATTGGCTACGATACTGCCACTGCGCAAAGCTACCCTCATCACATGGGTAGGCCTCATCTAATCAAGGCATTAAGACAAAGACTATGGTTTCCTGAGAAGGAAGGGATTCTGCCTGGAGACTGCCTCAGGACTCAAGACATTAACTTTTGCAGGAATTTGTAGCCTGCTGGCCTACCCTACAAACTCCACACTTGCAAGTCCCCACAATCATGTAAACCAATGCCTTAAAATAAATATATGTAAATCAATCTCTAGATAGATGGTAGGTAGGTAGGCAGGTAGATAGATAGATAGATAGATAGATAGATAGATAGATGATAGATAGATAGATAGATAGATAGATAGATAGATAGATGATAGAGCGAGTGAGCTCTGGGATTTGAACAAGTCTTTCTGACTCCAAGGATTATGTTCTCAGCACTGTGGAATATTACCACATGTCCATAAAAGCTGAACCTCTAAATCAGTTGTATCTCATATGTGGATTCACCCATGAAATCATATATGTCTAGAACAAGAACAGTTAATTCAGTAATTTAAACTAAAGATAATTCTATAACTTGACTCAACCAATTGATTGGCACTTCACAAAAATAAACCATTCAGATGATTGATGCCGTTTGTTTATATTGTCAAGGTATCTGATGAGGAAATACACTTGTGCTAATAGTAAAAAGAAAATTAAAGAATTCATTTTCTGAAATCCTTAGTGATCTTCATACACATTATATCGTTAAACATCTAAGAAAAAGGTATTATTAGCTTCATTTAACAAATAAGAAAGGGAGGCTCACAGATGTCAAGTAAGTCTGCACAACGAGTAAGTTTAAATTCCAGTCCCATCAACAGTAAAATTAAAAAATACTACTTACCTCACAATTTGATATGGAGAGAAAAAGTGAATAATATGAGTAAAAGTGCTTATCACAAGTTTAACACATTCATGCATTCAAGAAATATTAGTTCCTTCTTCTCTTTGTAGAAATAGATATCTACTTAAAGAAATTATACTTAATGCCTGAAAATTTTAGTCTGCTATAAAAATTCAAGAAGGAATTAGAAAACAAAGTGTGCCAACATGTACCTCTTGTGAGCCTACTAACCACCTGATTCTCAGCTACAGCCTCTGATAGAAACACAGTAAAAAAGCCAGGATTTATAAGTATGGCCCTTCCTAATAGAAAAATAGTTTTAAAAAATCAGCTAACTGCTCCCTTTGTTTTCCTTCATTTTACTTCTGTATTCTCATTCTTACATTAGCAAACAAAATTAGGATAAAATGTCCCATTCTTATCCAGCACTATCCCTATGTTATTCCTGATACTTCACACTTGCAGAAAATTCTCTCAACTTAAGAGAGACAGAGAGAGCTCACCTGTAATCTACATATAAGGCTCTCATCAACTAGAAGTGGCTTCTTCCAGAATTTCTTTCCTAAGCCAAAAAGTAGACCTTGACCTCCCTAGAAAGTTTCCTTGACCTCCCTAGAAAGTTTCCTTGACCATATAATCTTTCTGATTGCATATATATGAGCATTTTATTATGTTGCTGACCTCAGTGAGCAGAAAAGAGGCAATTAATTTTCCTCTAATCCCAAAAGTGGACACTTACTCCAGGTCAAGGTGGGAAAATATACTGTAGTCATATAACAATGAAGTTTATACTACTCTCCATGTTCCTGCTAAAGGTAAATTAGCCTGAAACTGTTCCCTCATTCTATCAGGACAAAATGTTCTTTCTTTGCATGGTACAAATATTCCAGAAGAATATAAGGTTCTGGGAACAGCGGTAAGCAAAGTCAAAGCACAAGGCAGTATGATCATTTATCATTTACTAACCTGCTGCTATTTTTTACATCAGCAAAGTACCGGGTTTGAGTCCTAGCTTTCATTTAGCAGTGTTGAAATAACCAGAGCTGTAGGGTTAAAATTGCAAATAATTTAAAACATGCTTCCTTCCATGGCTGGTACAGAAGGCTCAGAAAGAGACATCCCTAACTATTGTCCCCACATTATTTGGAGACAGAAAAATCCCATATCACCCTAGTCATGACTAAAACCTTATAGTTCAAAGGGTCACAACCCCATAATCACAAATTTGCCCTGCCTCACAAAGACAGCTGAGACAATGAGACAATGAGACAGTCTCTTCATCACTTGGTGACCCAAGATAAGATCCTGAGAGGTGGTGGTTAAAACAGGAATGTTTATTCTTTGAAAATGAACTTCTCAGGCTCATTGACTCTGATAGATTACAGTTTAGAAGAGTATAAAGAAAAGACCTTTCCTTCTTTTTCTTTCTGTCTCACTTAGAATACTCTCGATATAAGGGAAATAATCAACAAATAGAGCTTCCAGCCAAACTTAAGGGGATGAACTGGTAAATGCTGAGCCTTGGAGCATTAAGAAGGCTCATTGTGCAGTTTCAGAACAATTTCCATGCCATTAGCTCTAACTGCTCCCTCCACCAATGGGACCGACTGTCAGGAACAGCATCAGCATGATTTTGCTTTCCACTCTCAGGCATGACAACAATATAACAATAATGTCATGATGCCACCTTCCATATGTGTGACATATTCAAGTATATGAAGTTTATTTACATACCAGTTGATTAAGCTCCATGAAGGCAAGAATCATGTCTATCTTATGCATCATCATGTTTCCCAAAGCCTGTCAAAATGTCTGTTTGGTATAATTATTTGTTGAATATACAAATTAAACATCTTATTTGATCCTCCAAAAACAATGTCCCCTGAAAGCAAATTATTAGTTCCATTTTACATAGGATAAAACTGAGACTCAGGGAGTAAGCAGTGTGCCCAAAGTACACATTATTAAGTGGTTGAGTCAGAAGACAAACTAATTTAGTATTCCAATTCCAAATTTAGTATCCATTCCCCCATAGTGCTGCCAAACTTGATGAGAGCTACATCATGGATAAGGGAAGTAATAAGATTAACACATCAAAATGTAGGAATAACTATGCTTCTGAAAAGATTGGCAAAAGAAAAAATCTAAAACGCTAAGGTCATATCACAATAAAAGTGTAGTGAGGAGTCAAGTTCAAGAGATCGGTCATTATTAATCAAATTATAGATCAGCCCCAATAGCCACATTATTTCCTTGCACTTGCACTCAAGAGACCCTTTTGTAAAACATTCACAGAAAAAGATCGATATCACTCTGGAGGTAAGTGGCATAAATTATGTCTCAACATATACACCACAGGAGTTTTACTGTGTGTTGTATACAGTAATTGCATTTTATAGATGGCTGTGGAAAGCTTCAGTCCTCATTGATTTTGATCATAAACTAAAAGGCGACAAAAAGAACAGCACTTTATATGAAGAAGTCAGTCAGCTGAAGCTGCAAAAGAACATGAAAATTTGGCATGCTGAATGTGATCAATTCATGTTTCTTGGAAAATGAATGTAGATATTTGAGTGCTTCCATTATGAGCTGGTGGCAAGGCTTGAACGGTACTATGAGAATCTCTCTTCATCTAATAGTCAGTGGTGGTACCTATCAGCAGGATTTAAGACGACAGGAAGCCAGCCTAAACTAGAGCTCTTTCTAGCTTGCCACATTATGGATGCCATCAGAATGGCTTATGAGCCACATTAACTGAATATTTGTGTTTTTATTATTGCATTTAATGTGTCTTTGGGATTTACAACCAAAATTAAATGGAGATTGTGATGTAATCCGGGACCATCAATATGTCACTAACACTTCTAACTTCCAGAAACATATTTTTCAAGCACTGCTCTCTTGATTTCCTTCATTTCTTCATGCCCTTCACAGCAAGCAATTCTGAAGGGATGTTAATGCAGCATAACAACTCTTTACCCCGTTTCAAGGCCAATTTTGCAATATGGGCAAAATGATTGGAAATAGAGTCCTGAAAACACTGAAACCATCTGTCAGGGACTCAGTTAAGAAGATCCGAACTGTTCCACAGCCAAGAATGGGGATAAATTATGCTTGGCTGAAAATGTCCAAAGCAAGGGGATTCCCATTCAAACTTATTAGGATAAATCACAAAATTTTTTATTACTCATTGCCCTGGTAAAATCACACTTTTAGATGATGATAAATCATAAGTTACACTGATGAGGAAGAAAGCCAATGGTGTATGTTAGCCAAAAAAAATTTTTTTAATAGTAAGTAATATCTAAAGTAGTTGTCACTAAAAGAAACCACAAGCTTCCATCAAAATATCTGTAGACCTATTTATATTCATAGACAGAATCCTGTGAAATGTTCCTGTGCATTTTGCAAAAATAACCCTGTTAATATTTAATCACAAACTCCAGAAGTACTTGGCTAATATTTATTCATGAAATGTATTTGGTAAAATATTAAAGAACCAGAGGGTGGGGCTGTTGTGATTAAATTATATAGCTTGGGATGTCAAGCCTTAGAATAAGTTAAACACTGTGCCTCCTTCCTCCCTTAAATATTTATTGCCATTATAAAACTATTGACATCTTACAGAGAAAACAACGATTCTCACATTTTTTAACACAGATTTTTATACTAGTAAATAGTGCGAGTGAAAATGTTAACCACAGATGTTGGAACTGATGTGCTTCACAGGAAGCAAAGATCTCCCTGGTTGTGAAGTGTAGTACCACACAAAATGAATCATCACTTCTACTTCCCTCACTCACACAAGGCTGAGAAGGAAATATAGGGCTCTTTCTATGAAGCACCAAATAGAAAGTCTGGTTACAAAGCTGCAATTGGTGAGCTAAATGTGTTGGGAAAACAGCCTATATATATTTGAGGACAATTTCTGTACTAATCCGAATACTGTTCATGGATTCTTTTAGTTTCTCTCCATTTATTTTTTTTCATTTAGTGTTAATCTAAAGTACTGCCAGAGTGATGTGGTTAATTTTCTCTAGGTAACATTCACAGAAGCCCTTTTTATTAGTAGAAAAGTAGTTAAGTATATTATTTTAAGAATTATGAAATTTGAATGTCCCAATCAGAAGCTTACCTTGAGAAAGATGTCCTAATGAGCAAGATTAAGTTATTAGGCAACCCAGAAGGAACCTCTCTCTCAAGGCAAGGTTGTGTATCTCTAGCTTTACCAACAAGGATGCAAGAGGACTTGAATGCAGGAGGAACCAAGACTCAGGTTCAGAGGATTAAAGGAGAATTTAGCTTAATTAAATCAAGGGCCAAATCACCCTGAACTAGACATCAAGTCAAAATAACATCCAGCAAAGCTGCTGAGATGCAAAGACATCCTTCCAACCCAACCATTGATGTATGATTTATAAACTGACAGATCACAATATGGTAGTACATAAATATTTAGTATGTAATATTATCTTTATAAGATAGCATAGTATGGTATGGTGGAAAAGAAGGAAAAGAACAGAAGTATCTACTATAAGCTGATGCTTTCTATGCAGTATCTTCATGAGTCTTAAGTTAGACATTGTTTTTAACATTAAGCAAATTAAGAACAGGAACTGTCTGAGATAAAATGATGGGTAAAAAAGTTTCCCTAAACAGGTTTGTAGTCCAGTGGCAAGGCCTGATAAGTACCTACTCCCACCAAGCTATAACTGATGATCCCTATAAGCCTTGTAATAGCCTTTGTATTTTTTTTTTTTTTTTTTAGTGAGAAAGAGAGAGCACGAGCGAGAGGGGCACAGGGAGAGGGAGAGAGAATCTCAAACAGACTCCACGCGGGTCTCTATCTTATGACCCCAAGATCACGACCTGAGTCAAAACCTTTTGGGACAAGGTGGTAAGTAAAGTTAAATAAAAAGATTTACATTTCAGTAAACTTAAGTCTTTCACAGTGATTGAAGAGATACAGTACTAATTCATAAGTATCACTGTACTTATGGAGGTAGTCATAAAGTGAAAAGACAAAAAGAAGCTAACCAGTGATGGGTCTACCATCCTACTCACCAGTGAGCTGATGACTTTGAAAAGAAAAAGAAAGAAACTAGTATCAATGGGACACATACTACATGCTAGGCACTTAACATATTCATTCAACAAATATTTATTGAGCAACTATTATATGTCAGGTACTCTGCAAGGTTCTCAGTATACAATGGCAAACAAGATAAACACAGTCCCTGTACTCATATGCATAATAGCCAGACAGGGAAAACAGATATTAAACAAATAATCATTTAAATAAACAAATATAAAATCTAAATCATAATGGCTATGAATGAGAAATAATAAAAGGCAGGTAATTTAGATAATGAGGAGGTCAGGAAAAGCTTAACTAAGGAAATTATATTTAAGGGGCACCTGGGTGGCTCAGTCAGTTAAGCATCTGCCTTCAGCTCAGGTCATGATCCCAGGGTACTGAGATCAAGTCCCACGTTGGGCTCCGTCTTCAGAGGGGAGCCTGCTTCTCCCTCTCCCTCTACCTGCAGCTCCCCCTGCTTGTCTGCGCATGCTCTGTGTGTGTGTGTCAAATAAATAAATAAAATCTTAACAAAAAGAGAGAAAGAAATTATATTTAAGCTGAGAAATGAAGTAGGAATTAATCAGATCAAGAAAAACGGGAAGGCCTGTCCAGGTACAGATAATTGCATACCAAAACTCCTGAGATAACAAAGAGCCTGATGCGTGCAGGGACTGAAAGATGATAGAACCAAACATTGAGAATAAAAGTGGAAGAGCACACAGTGTGTTTGGAGAGGAAGTCGGGGGCTAGATCCACTTTAGCATGCAGGTATCATCTCAATCAATTAAATAAAAGAGGTAGGTCTCTATTATGTCTGTCTTACGGATGAGGAAACAAAGATTGAGAAAAATTAACAAATTCTCTGAGTTCACACAGCTGAGTCGTTGGGAGAGTGCAATCTTATTATAAGAATGTATCCTTTGAGGAAATGTTCCTTTCCCTTCCAGATGACTTCTTCCAAGTGAGAGACTCCACCAGACTTCCTTTCTCTACTCCTGCAGAAGGAGCAACTTTATCCAGCAGGTAATCTGGAAGGTGAAATGGGGGCACTCAGAGCCTAGGCTCTGCTTCCTCTGGTTCTCTTCCTTAAAGCAGCACACAGTTTGCGCTGGTGTTCCTTGTGTTACGTTAGGAGTCACACAAAGCCACTTTACTGCCTGTGGCTGGTGGCAGTCCCCCCAATTCTGCCTTCAGAATGAGGAAATCCACCTGCAAGCAGTTAAAAGCCATGCTTTCCAAAATCAGTTTCATCAGAAATAGAGGTATTTTGGACTTATCTTCCTGACACCTCTCATTGGTTCAAACATAGGTGGGGAAAGAAGTGATGTTTATGGGGGCATCTCAAATACCATAATATAAATGTATTTTTAAAATCTAAGTAGTAACTTTTTTCTAAGCATTTTATCCTGGCTAGTCAGCTTGGAAAGGGAAAACCAAGTAGTTTGAAACTGATCTTTATAAGAAGCGCCAATGCCAGATAAATACCAATAATGTTTAACCTATAAATGGTTCTGGCAGCTACTGTTCTCATTTTTATGGCATTGATTTGAGCTTATCAACCCTGGCTTCCTCTCATTTTCACAGAGGGTCCTAATCAATACATGAATCCAGAATGTTCTTGTCAGAAAAATGATTTGTAGTTAATTGCCTCTTGTACACCGTCTCTGATGAATCCTTTGAAATGTATTATCCTGAAGTTGGAAAAGGTTTCCCTTTCTTAATACTATATTTAAAACACAGGGGGGAAAAAAGTTTACCAAATGGAAAGTTAAGTCTTTTGAAACCCCCCCTCCCCACCAAAATACTACATCTCTAACAGATCCCACTCCCAGCCCCCACCTAAATCCTGAAAGAGAATTGAATTTCATGGGACCTGGAGAAAAATAGGGTAGTTTTTTGTGTCATCCTTCGGTGGGGCAAGGCGACATAATGAGAAATCTAAAGTTTCTTTCAGGGTGCCTGGGTGGCTCAGTTAGAAAGCGTCTGCCCTCAGTTCAGGTCATGACCCCCGAGTCCCTGGATTGAGTTCCGCATCAGGCTCCCTGCTTAGTGGGGTGTCTGCTTCTCCCTCTGACCCTCCCCTCTCTCAGCTTTCACTCTCTCTCTCTTTCTCAAATAAATGAATAAAATCTTTAAAAAAAAAAAAAGAAAGAAAGAGAGTTTCTTTCAAAGAAACTTCTGAGATCTCCGTGAACAGGACGCTATGGAGGATGAGTTGACAAGTTGTAATTTAGTTTGACTTCAGTTTTGGGATTGGTCTCCTAACAAGTGTGCTTCATGCTCATGTTATCTCACCTTGTCTTTCTCCCTTTGGTCAGAAGCTTACATGTTTTGCAAACTGCTTAGGTGATGGTCTCTATATCTAAGCATAGTATGAAATGACAGAGGTTAAAGGCCATTGTTGGAATTTGATTACATTTGGAATGTAATCTAAAGGGAAAAAAGTCTATTACAGAATGATGCAATATTTTTCCTGGATGAAAAAAGACCAGTATTTTTGTTGAGGAGAAAGAAAAAATTAAACAAACTTACATATGCCCATTTTCCTTTACTACTCCCAAAAGTGAGAGTTTATTGAAGCTTTTCTCATTTTTAATGAAGCTTAGTTTAATGAAGTTCAGAGTAAATAACCCTAACCCCACTTATGAAGTGGTTATGTTGTGTATAATTTTAAAAAGGGGAGGGCTAATTTCATTTCCTTATTGCTTTAATTGTTAACATTTTTTAAATGTATTTTTAAAATCTCTAACATATTTTTCTCACTTTGTTAAAAAGAAATGCTTTGTAGAATTCACACACAACCCCAAAACTATTCCTTGACAGCTGCCACCAATGAGCCCTGAGTCACAGGCATTGCCATCATCCTGCATGATGCTGTAGACCAAGACAAGCTAGAGCAAATAAAGCAGCCCAAATAGTTCAGGTACAAAAATCAAGCTATTTTGCTGTACCAACCATTAAAAACCTAATAAAATCCTGATAAGTTCCAAGATAACAAAGTTCCATTTGTAATTTTCTGAGCACATTTTGAAAACAACTCTGATTGTGTGAGATCCTTGAGGCAGAGCTGTGTGTTAGTGACCTTTGTAACCCCAGCACAAAGGTACCCCAGGCAATATCATGCCTAGCACATACATGACACTGAGCAAATTTCTGTGGACCTGTAGAGAGAATATGGAGGTTACTCTCCATAGAGTTTAATGAAACAGATGGCTCCATAGACAAGACAGCTCCATAGACCGTAAGAGATATTTCTGAAGTCTTCTATTGTCTACTTCTGAAAGAAAGAAAGAAAGAAAGAAAGAAAGAAAGAAAGAAAGAAAGAAAGAAAGAAAGAAAGAAAGAAAGAAAGAAAGAAAGAAAGAAAGAAAGAAAGAAAGAAAGAAAGAAAGAAAGAAAGAAAGAAAGAAAGAAAGAAAGAAAGAAAGAAAGAAAGAAAGAAAGAAAGAAGCGAGTATGTCATTTACTCTAGCTGCTGGTGTGCTTGCTTGCATAGGGAAGAGTACAAATTTTCATTATTTCTATTGTATAATACAAAAGTTAATCGAGGTATTGAGAAGTAAGTCTTCCTTGCTTGGTTAGAATTACAAGAATATTAAAGACTGAATGGATCTTGAAGAACATCTGGCTAGTGGTTTTCAAACTATGTTCCAGGAGACTGCAGGGTTCCAGAAGAGTGCCTCTGGGATACTTGCACAAAAAGTCACATAAGCAGGCCTCTGCCCCCCCCCCCACTCCCATACAATTTAGAACAGCTCCTCTTGTATATCCCACTTATATATCAGGGTTTCATAAGATTTTATTAGCAAATGCGGTTTCAGGTACTAAAAGCAATGCTTAACACCCACTCATCTTCTTCAACCCTGTAATTTTACAGATATGGATGTAGATTCCAAACACCCAGGATGTTGTAAACAATTAGTTATAGGATATAAACAAGAATCCAGACATGCTGAATCCCAATCTAATGCTTCTTTCACGGCAGTATTAATACTGGGAATTTCAGGTATTTAAGTACCTAGCATCTAATAGTTCCTGTAAGTCTAGCAAATAGGAAAGCAGAAACTTTCAATATATTATGTTGCTAACAGCTTATATGTGTGTCACACTAGGCAGTTTGCAAAGGCATCCACATCCATGTGTTTATTCCTGCATATTTACGACAAACTGCAAAGTATTTAAAGTAGATAGTCCATTATTCTAATAAGGAAAGCTAAGTTTCCAAGAGATCAAATGTAGTTAACTGGTAAGTGGAAGATCTGAGACAAGAACATAGTTCTAACCATTCTATCCAGTCTTACAATACGGGGGCAAGACCCGCTTATCAGTCTCTTGGGCCACTCCACTGTCACTCAACCACCTCTTACCAAGGACAGGAAAAAGGACGCAGCGCATAGCCTAACTCATTGATTGGACATATTGACAAGTATTCTGAGCCTGAGTTTAGCAGAAAGGAGTCCATGATCATGATCAATGCCAGCCTTTTTGGCACAGGAAGGGAGAAATAGAGCCACATACGTCAAGTCATCATTGTCCTTGATTTAAAATGCCAAAAGTTCAGAAGAGAGAAAAAGGCTGGAATACTAAGCCTTAAATCCTGAGCCAGCTCTGCCTTTAAGTCCCATGATCTGCCGGGTTAGGCTTGGCAAGCCCAGAGGGGACCTAAAGACCCCAAAGTCATATGGAAAAATAAGTGCTTCCAGACATTTCCCTTGCCTAAACAGCTCTCTGCTAAAAACAGAAGTGGGCCTGACTAGAGGAGGTTTGGATTGTGTGGGAAATGGACTTTAAAAAAGGGAAATGAAACCACCCTCATTTCACTGAGGCACAGTCAGATGGTTGTGTTTGGGCACTGCTGACAGGGGCCAGATTCCACACACTCATTTGGGAAAGCCAGCGAAGCTCACGGAAACACTCTCCCCTGTAATTTAGCCCCAGCTGTTCAAGCTGAGGCTGCTCTTTAAAGTGAAGCAAACTGGCGAAAAAGCTGAAGTTCAGCAGTTTCACTCTGTTGGGCCAAAGCTTCTGCAGAGTCCCAGCCCACGGATTCTGCTACATTGGCCAGATGCTCAGGGCCTCCCAAGCCAGTCTTACAAGGAGTTCCACAAAAAGTCAACAGAACTCCCATGTGCTTTAGGTCCAGGCCAAAATGAAGCTGTCCAAAGAGGGTACTGGGTCCTGCTCAGCCTTTCAGCAGCACTGAGTCTGGTCTCTGCAAAAACCCCAGAGGGCTCCTGTAACAGAAGCCATCAGGATTCATTTCAGAAACCAGTTATTAGAGACCAAGATAAAGCATGTTTATGATGGTAGAGGGTATTTTTCTTTCAACCTTGCAAATGACATTGTTTCCTCTGAATGATAACTTCCTCCCAATAAAATGTCTCTAAGTTACAAACAAATCCAAAAGCAATGAAAATGAACTCACTGTTTCACCTTTGACCTCTGTGTTTCATTTCATAATATCTATTTCCATTCCCCAATACTCCTAAACCCTCAAATTAAAAAATCTTTCCCAATTACCATCAAATGTCCTTTTGAAAGGTTGTTTTTTGGTTTGTTTGTTTGTTTGTCTTCCTCTGCCAAGATGTTTCTGTACCCATGTGGTCACCATTGCTGGATAAATTGCACCTTCGCAAATGCCTCTCTGATATATGCTCCATGACCTAAGGCAAAAAATGTGCCTTCACTCCTCTCCAGGCACTCTGGCATTATCTATGAAGCAGTTTATTCTACATGAGTTCTGCGAAGAAGAAAAAAAGTGCTGACTGGTATAATCATCCCAGGGTATTTATTTTTTTAGATGTTGACTGAAAAGGTAGACCCTGAATGGAGTTTCAGAAATCTTCATCAATGTCCACAAAAGAGGCTGCTTGGCTGCTCAGACATTGGAGACAACCCAGTACACGTGGAACCCTCATCCCTGAGCACCACTGTAAAATGAAACCTCACTACTTGAGCCTTTCATGTCCAGTTTCTATCAGTAATTGAAGTGTCTGGAAGATAAAAAGAATCTCACCATGAAATGAAAAAATAATTCCTTTAGAAACATCCATCTTGACAATGACTAAATGTGTGGACCGTGATTGCAAACACTTAGTGAATCACTACGGAAAACAAGATTTAATTTCTAGGAGTGCTTGTGGGGGAGAGAGAGTTTGCCTTCCACAATGTATAAGTCTTGGTGACTCATTTTTCTTCTTGCAATCCCCAGGTGGCCACCCTCACACAATGGATGGATAGATTAAATAAAGATCAACCCTAGCTTCTGGAAAGTACAGCTTGCAGTCATTGTTAGCAGCTATTCTGGGAGAACTAAGGCATGAGTAAGCCATTTAGGGCAGTGGTTTAGTCCACTGAGATTTATTGCCCAGTTTCCTGGCACCCCAGTGTTAGAAATTCTCACTGATGACAACAAGCATATAAAGCCACGGTGTTTTCCCTGGAGGCACATATAATGCAGAAAAAATGCTGGATTCCAAAAGGAAATTATGTCTGTTTTGAACCATGTCAACTCTCTGGAGCACTGGCCATACTCTCATGTAAAGATGGATTTGTCCTTTACTTTAAGAGTCTCTGGTCTTTAGCCATTAATAAGATCTCAGACCACATAGATGAGCAAAGGAAGAATCACAGAATTTACTTAGAAGAGGAAATGAAAATCCCACTCAATCTTATTTTCCTTTTTTTAAAAAAACTTTTTAATTGTGGCACCTGGGTGGCTCAGTCAGTTAAACATCTGCCATCGGCTCAGGTCGTGATCCTAGGGTCCTGGGATCAAGCCCCACATCCAGGTCGCTGCTCAGTGGGGAACCTGCTTCTTCCACTCCCTCTGTCTGCCACTCCCCTGCTTATGCACTTGCCCTCACTTTCTCTCTCTCTGTCAAATAAGATCTTTTTTAAAAATAATAAAAACTTTTAAATTACAAAATGAAATACAGAAAAGCACAAAAACATATGTAGTTTAATGAGTTATTACAACACAGACATCCTGCAACCACCACTTAAGTCAAAATATAGACCTTTGCCAGCCACCTAAAACACTCCACTCATGTGCATCCATCCATATCTCAAACTGTCCTCCTCCCAAAAGTTACCACTACCCTAATTTTTACAGTAATCACTTTTTTATGATTTTATTACTTAAGTGCACATTCCTAGACCTCATATTTTAGTCTTACCCGTTTTATTAAATCTGATACCTGTTTAAACTCTTTCAATGCACAGGTTTCTCAACTATCTTTTTCTTTGCTTTTCAATTTACTTATTCAAGGATCTAGGCATTTGACCTGCAGTTTCTCATAGTCCAGATATTGCTGATGGACATGGTACAGTTCAACATGTTCCTCTGCCCTGTGTATTTCCTGAAAATTGGCAGCTGGATCCAGAACTTTGACTAGGTTTGGGTTCCAATCCTTTGCAAAGATTCTAATTAGTGTGGCCTTTCATCAAAAAGCATTTAATGTCTGATTATCTCTTTCTGTTAGCAGCTGTTGAGCCTTAATACCTAAACCTAGTAAACCATTTGGGGTTTGAAAAATGGTGGTAATGAAATTTTATCCATTATTTTCCATTTATTAGTTAAAATATTTTATAAATAAATGCTCATCTACTATTAGGTTTCCCAGTGTTTCATATTGGAAAGGCAGGATAAATGTTTGATTCCTTCCCTCTGCTTGTCTATTTTCAAGAAAATAAATTGGTTCTCCAGGATCTTCTGAAGGTGGCTAGGATTTTTAAAATACAATTATGTACTTGTGATTTTAAGCATAATTTATGGGGTTTCATTCAATTGCAATTATTATATCTTTTGAAGCTTAAGTTGTCCCAATGGGAAGCTCTTTAAGTTGGTTCCTGAGTTCTTTTGACATGACCCCAGTAGTTTCTGATATGGTATGACAAGATATTCCAAATTAATTTGTACATTTCTTGCCCCAGACCTACAATTAGCCAACTCTCCAAGTCCCAGTTTCTTTTAATTTTATTTAAATCTAAAATCCACAATCTGGAAGTTAGATGCACATTTGCCCCTGGGTTGCTCTTTGTTTCTGGGCCTCTCTAATAGTCAGAGATAAGAAATGGATACACATACATATATTTATACATATGCAATGTTTCATAGGTTCATATTGATATCTGCAATTCAAGAATATAGGGCTTTTTATTCAACTCCTTCAACACTACACTTATATCTCTTTCTTCCAAACCAAAAATTATAATTCTCAAAGACACATGGGATGATAGAATATTACATCATTACTCATGTACTTTTTCCCTTATCAGAAGTGTAAGTGTTTCAGAATAACAATGCTAATACTACCACCACCAATATCATTAATGAGAACAGTTTTGAAGTGTTTATTTGCACATGCTTTCTGAATTTGTGTTCCCATGTTTATAGTTAACCTTTATCTACATTTTACAGCATACTGCTATTTCATAAATACACACTCCCTTCCAGCCCTCAGTTAGTCTTAGTTTTATAAGTACCTATACCTTTAATACTCATCACCAGTCCCTATGGCAATGTCTCTCTAGTTATTTTCATTGTCTGAAGTTCACTCTCTAGAATATTCTTCAGAAAAATTGGAAGAGAACAATACTGTTTAGGTCACTGTATGTTAATCACAGTCTGTGCTCTTTATACTTGAAAGCCAGTTTTTCTACCTATTAAAATCTTCAGGTCACATTTTCCTTTCTTTGAATTTCTTAGATATGTTACTCCATTTTCTCCTGGCATAAAACATTACTGTCAAAAGAAAAGTGTGATGATAATCTAATTTTATTTCCCTTATAAGTCACTTTCTGTTTTGTCAAGATGTTCAAACAATTTTATTCACCAAATTTTACTGGAATACATCTTGGCAGTATTTGTTCTGGATTTATAGTCTTAGACACATCTTCCAATATGTAGTTTCAAATCTTTTTTTGAATTTCAGGAAAACTTTCTTGAATTGTAGTTTTTGGAATTTGCTCTGGTCTGTTCTCTTGGTATCACTTCTTCAGAGATTCCTGTTAGACTTACATTGGATTTTCTTTCTTTCAAAACTTCTTTAGTTCTTTCTTTCCTTCATTTCCTTTTGACCATTAAAATTTTCCTCCTTTTTACCCTATATTTCTTTTAAGGAAGAATCTGTTGTGTTGATTCATTTTTGTTTATTCTAATTAAGCTTTTTTTCTGAACTGATTTTTCTTTTGTCTCTGATTCTTTCCTAAGTTACATTCCCTCATTTCTAAGTATTTTTTATTTTGCTTTGATTGATCCATGTATTGAGCCATTTTCTTAATTTTTAGCTTATTTTTACATAACATATTACAGTTTTTATTCTTTTTAACTATATTTTTTCTGGAGGGTGTGGGAAAAGTGGTAAATTCTTGCAAGTGCCCACACAAGCTATCCCAAACTAAACAATCCAACTTAAACCTCAGAGAAATCTCCATCTGCAATGTCTCCCCAGTCATCATGCATTCATTCTTTTATTCATTCAACAAATGTCTAGTGAGTTAACTACTATAGTGTGCAATAGGTCAAATTATTAATAAAATAATTACTGATTAATAAAATGAATGATTAATGAAACAGACACAGTCTAGGCCATTATAGATCTATAACCTAATAGGGGAGTCAGAAAATCAAATAGGTAATCAAAATGAAGTCCTTGAAGAAAATCTACTTCTGTGATCCTCGACCTTCTTCTACCATTACATACATAAGGGATGGGACAGCAACAGGCCATAGGCTAACTAGGCAGTGATGATTTTTCAGCTCAGTAAACATGTTTCCTTAAGGCAACACATCAAACAGTTCTCTGTGATTCTGACAGAGCATTCCTCCCCACCAACACCTCTGCAGCAAAAGGTGACTCCTATGAAGAATCATTGGTCTATATATATGATAATGGGTTAATATGCAAAATATATAAGGAATTCATACAACTCAAAACAAAACAACAACAAAAGCAATAATACAATTAAGAAATGGACAAAGAACCTGAATAGACATTTTTCCAAAGAAGATACAGGAATGGCCACAGGTACATGAAAAGATGCTCAAGGTTACTCATCACCAAGGAAATGCAAATTAAAACCACAATGAGGTATCAGTCATGCTGACAGAATGGCCATCACCAAAAACACAAGAAATAACAAATGTCGGAGTGGATATGGAGAAAAGGGAACCCTTGTGCACTGCTGGTAGGATTGTAAATCCATATAGTCACTATGCAAAACAGTATGGAGGTTCCTCAAAAAATTAAAAATAGAATTACCATATAATCTAGTAATTCCATTTCTGGGAATATATATGAAGGAAACAAAAACAATAAGTCAAAAAAGATATCTGCACCCCTACGTTCATAACAGCATTATTTACAATACCCAAGACATGGAAACAACCTAAGGGTCCATTAATGAATGAATGGATAAAGAAAGATGGGATGTATATATACAATGAAATATTATTCAGTCATTAAAAAAAAAGAAAAAAAAGAAAACAAGGAAGGGGCACCTGGGTGGCTCAATCAGTTAAGCTTCAGATTCTCGATTTCGACTCAGGTCATGATCTCAGCATCCTGGGACTGCGACCCACATGGGGCTCCTTGCTCAGCACGGAGTCTGCTGGAGTTTTTCTCTTTCCCTCTTCCTCTGCCCCTCCCCCCAACACACACTTTCTCTCTCTCTCTCAAATAAATACATCTTAAAAACAAAACAAAACAAAACAAAAAAAACAAGGAAATCCTACCGTTTGCAACATAGATGGACCTTGAAGGCATTGTGATAAATGAAGTAAGTCAGAGAAGGATGAATACTATATGATCTCACCGATATGTAGAATCACCACAAAACAAAACAAAAAAACACTACCAAATTCATAGAAAAAGAGATCAGATTTGTGGTTACCAGAGGTGGGGGTTGGGAGGAGGGGAAATTGGAAGAAGGTGATCAAAAGGTACAAACTTCCAGTTATAAGATAAATAAGTACTAGGGATGTCATGTACAACATATGGACAATAGCTAACACTGCTTATGATATATAGGAAAGATGTTAGGAGAGTAGATCCTAACAGTTTTCATCACAAGGAGAAAATGTTTTTTTCTTTTTATTGTATTTATATGAGATGAGGGATGTTAACTAAACCTATTATGGTAATCATTTCACAATATATGTAAATCAAGCCATCATGCTATACAGTTTAAACTTAAAAAAAAAATCATTGGTCTAATTCAAGTGCTAACATGCCATTAAATGTAGAATTATATTAAGAGGCCCATTAAAGATGTAATAAAATTAGGTGCATTTGCATATCTCCTTTTTTAATTATATAGCTCACTCTGTCCTATAGAACATTAATATGTGCATCTACACAAAAAGGTTAGAAGGAAAGAGAATTACTGTTGTTTCCCCAGTCATTCTCACCTCGAAATATATATTCATTCAGCTGAAGTGATAACCTATAACCATCAGTCACTTGTATTCCAGCAACATAATTATTAAAAAAAAAAAAGAAAGAAAGAAAAGATAAGTAAACACAAGGTGGAGAAATAACCAATCTTTGGGCAGACCAGAATTTTTTTTTTTCTTTTTTTTTTGCTCATGAGAACTGTAGGAGTTTGCTGTCCCAGGTCATCTACCAGGGGAGTGCCTCCTTAGAGTTGTATCTCAGACTGTTGTCTCCACTTTAGAACCAAGAAGAAAAGGAGGAATTAATTCCTCATCTGCTCACTCTCCCAACTACACAGGCACAATGCATTTTGAGGTATTATTTGACATACAGACAAACCCCAAGTCTCACAAAAATGTGACCATATCTGAACTTAGATATCCTCCTTTAGCTAAAATTCCCAGCCAATTACCAATTTGAAATAAATGTGGGGTGAGCCTAAGGAGGGAAGACATTTGTAACCTGCTCCAGAAATCAGCTCTGGGAACAGTTCTACACTGTTGTTAGATTTTAAACGTAATGATAGATTATCTTTATTAAGGGAAAGCATGTTAATATTAACAGAAAGTATGCTTTTTGTTGACACACTTCATAGCTAAGATAGGAAAAAAAAGAATACATAGAGTGGCATTTAAGGGTGTCAGGTCATAGGAACTTCATTTTAAAAATATCATTTAAAAGTAACTAAAATAACACTATAATTGTTAATATCACTAAAAATATCAAATATGATTTGGGAGTCTTGAGGAAAAAGAAAATGAGTGAGCATTTGAATACTGTTAGAAAAGGAAGAAAATTAATTTAGTCTGATCTCAGATAAGAAATGATTTAGGGTAAGAGAGTTCTGTAGGGAGAGAGCCAATGGCATTTCTGTGCTGGGGACATGAAGACACAAACCTAGACCTGAAAGGATAGCAAAAGACTTTTTTTTTTTTAACTGACTCAAAGTGATACATGAACCCCGATGTTTATAGCAGCATTATCTGCAATTGTCAGGTTACGGAAACAGCCCAAATGTCCACCAACTGGTGAATGGATAAAGAAGATATGGTATTTATATACAATGGACTATTACTCAGCCATAAAAAAGAATGAAATCTTGCCATTTGCAACAACATGGATGGAGCTAGAGTGTATTATGCTAAGTGAAATAAGTCAGAGAAAGACAAATACCATATGCTTTCACTCATATGTGGAATTTAAGAAACAAAACATATGAACATAGGGGCAGAAGAGAGAGGCAAACCAGAAAACAGACTCTGAACTATAGAGAACAAACTGAGGGTTACTGGAGGGGAGGTGGGAAGGGGGACAGGTTAAATGGGTGATGGGTGTTAAGGAGGGCACTTGTGGTGAGCACTGAGTGTTCTGTTTAAGTGATGAATCGCTAAATTCTACACCTGAAACCAATATTACACTGTATGTTAACTGGAATTTATATAAAACTCAAAAAAATTTTAAAAGTAGGTCAAGTGCTTCAGGGACAAGGGCCATCAGCTGATAGAGAAATTACCAGGGCTTTCTCACAGTCATTGATACCACTCAAAGTGTAGCTAAGAGCAGGTGCCATAGCCATGAACTTCTTTCATGAACTTTCTTTAAATACATACATAATGGGAGAAGGGCATACAAAAATCTTTAAAACAGAGAATTAAGAAACTTGCCACAGAACAACTTAAATTACTTTTTCTAAAGATTTTTTTTAAATTTATTTGAGAGAGAAAGAGAGCACAAGCAGGACGAGGGGCAGAGGGAGATAGAGAGAAGCAGATTCCTTTCTGAGCGGGGATCCTGACATGGGGCTCAATCTCAGGACTCTGAGATCATGACCCAAGCTGAAGTCAGGTGCTTAACCAACTGAGCCACCCAGGTACCCCCTTAAATTACTTTCAAGATCAACAGTATAATGTTAGTATCATTTCACACTCACCCCCATTTCCCTTGCCCTAAAACACAAACAAAAATACTCCCTGTTGGCAAGGTGAGTGACAATTGGAAAGGCTGGGCAGGGGTGGGGGACATGGCTATTAGCTGGAAGAGAAACAATTAGAGATAAGGATCATAGAATCTAGAAACCTGTTTAAGATAACATTCTACTATGATTAAGTCTTACTTCAATCAAATTGTTTAGCATTCCCTAATCCATAATTATGTATGCGATATCAGATCTTCCTTCTTTAATGGGGGAGAAGAGGAAAGGAAAGAAGGGGTGGAGAAGTAAAAGGATAAACATATCGGAAAACACCAGCATTAAGATCCTGAAAGAGGAAAAAAGAGCTTCCCACCAAAGAGGAAACACTTTGAACACTAAAATTTCTCTTTTATTCAGTCCTGATTACCATCCTCTCTCTGGGCAGCAGAGAAGGAAGACATATGAAAGCAGCCAGCTTTATGTAATTCACAGAGGCTATTTTTTGGTCTAGTTGGTTTTTCAGTATGGCTATTGCTATTTCTTAAAGAGGCTCTCCAATCCATGGGTTTCTTTAATCATTATATAATTATAAATCATCTCTAAATTTGCCCTCATATACCTAACCCCAAATCTTTCCAAATGATCAATTACTTTTAGACCAAAGTTGAGTGGTACAACTTTATAGTCTGGTTATGGAACAGAAAGACTCCCGTTAAAAGGAAACAACCAAGGAAGCACAAAGTCACCAAGATTCCCTCTGAAGAGACCAAGCAGAAGAGCTTAAATGGAGTTTGTGGGGGACAGGTCAGAATGGAAATCAGGCTTCACATCCTAGAGCTCTCTTCCCAAGATTTAAACAACTGGTGTTTAAGGATTTCTGAAGAAGGAGGCAAGGAAGGTGGAAGCAAAACCAAAGAGCGTAGCACACTGCAGGAAAACCATGCAAGAAAACAACCAAGGATGGCCTCCCACCAGTAGGGGTGGTGGCCAGCACCACGACCTCGCTAGGGACATCCCGTCTCTCACACCTACTTCTCTCCTTATACTCAGGCCTCGGTTGCATTTATTCTGCTCACCTCAGGAAAAAGTTCATGGAAGAACTACTGTGGCCGCAACTTCTTAAGGCATTCATCTTGAACTCCAGCTGAGAGGGAGGAAAAAGCCAGTGGCAGGTGGATAAAGTTCTAAAGTTGGAGAGAGATGCATGAAAGTGAGGTTGGAAAAAAGAAAAATGGAAAAGTGTGGACTTGGATGAAGTAAACTAGAAGAAAAATGATGAATGATTAGAGCTGGGTTGAGCAAAACTCTGTGAGCTACTGGGCAACTGCTGAAATCATGTGTCCTAATACGTGTAGTGATATGAGGGAGATGGTCACGATGTAATGATCAACTCTAACAGCAAGGCTGGAAACAGTCTGCAGAGTATCTAATGATTTTTATAAGCATGTCTAAACATACAGAGGTTAGGGTACTTGTGTATGCATTATATTAGACGTGTGTGAGAAAGAGATGGGTGTAGAGACAAAGGCCAAGAAGACAGGATGCAGAAAAAAATGCTACCATGAGTTATTTTGTGTAATGGGATTATGAGAGCTTTTCTTCTTTCTTAGTCTTCTCATATTTTCTGATTTTGTGCAATACATGTAATAATAATAATAATTAATAAAAATGAGAAAGCTATGCTACTACTTCTTTTTCTGTACCCTTTCTCCCAATACCCATCTGATGGAAACTTGTGATGAAAATTGTACCAATTGAAGAAGAAGAAAAAAATAACGCAAAGCATTCATAACAGTCGTCACAACCCCTAAAACCGTCTTCACTCACCTGATTCTTAATTCCAACCAAGTCCTCCCATGCTCCCAATTATCATAAGGCAAGTAAACACCATGAAAAAGAACATCAAACTCGCCTTCTGACAAGGCAACAGTTAAAATTCATGAGGGTACATTTTGCTGTTAATTGGCCATTAGAAAACCGGCTTCTTGATTCAAAATAGTCACAGCAGGCCTTCGCAGATTGGCTAATGAGCTGTCCACTCACTGGCAAGTCCAGCTATTCATCAAGCCCCTGGATAATTTGAAGGGAGCTCAGGATACCTGCAGCAGTTCAAGTGGAAAATGAAATCTGAGTAGCCTATAAACGGGAAATGACATCCTGCCCAAGCTGAAAATGTCTGTTCTTTTGGGGTAGATTCATCTAGACTAGTCAAATTGGACTAAAAAGTTAACTAAATAGAAGGTCTATCATTGCTGGGGTTTGGCAACTTGCCTTCTCTCCTAGAAAAGCGTGACGCTTTAATATCTACCTCAAGTCACTGTCTACTGCCTCAGAATGACTTTAGAATCTAGTAAATGAGAATATAACTGTATTTAGACAGAAAACACAGCATAAGAAGGAACACTGAAAAAATAGGACTAAAGTTTGGTGGAGGGACACAAGATGTTGGATCTGACAGTACAGTACAATAATAAGTGATATGGGGGAAAGTTAATAAGAGAGCAATTATTTAAGTGGGTTTTAATCTGAATCTTCCCACCACCCCCATGACAGTTTTAGACTACAGGAGGTAAAAAAGGATATTCAAGCTTAGCAATGTCAGCCAACTGTCATCCTGTCAAGAGTACAGACAAATACTCACCATGCAAAAATCAATGGTAGTGGAAAAAAGGCTTTCTTGTACATTTAATGATGGATAACACAGCCTGGGTGTAATGCATTGGAGCAACTAACTTAGATGATGTAGCCTGCTTCAGTCAATGACTTTCAAGCCTTGGTTGGGAATAGCTGCGCGGCTAAAGCATTTACAGTTCTAAGCACATGACAATGACCATCTTCCCACATGGAAGAATTAATCCAAAAGTTTGTTCCCTGAAAACTCCAGGTACAGTAATAGTATGAAAGAGTGGAAAGGAGCATCAGTTATGCCATGTCTAAACACCATAACTGGAAGGGTGGCTCTTGGCTCCTGATCATTCTCTGCTTCTGGAATTGGAGGGCAGCACATAGTACTAATAATAATCTACCCTTTGATATAAGGTCCACAAGGTGATGTCTCAGTGAGAAGGTAGATAGGTAGATTGGCTCTGTTATTGAACTCCATGGAAACTGGAGCATCAGAGCAGTAACAGCTTTTCCAAACTCCTAGCAGCCTGTTGGAAAGCTGGGACTCAGTATTAATATAAGCAAGTTTCCATCTTTTAGTCCAGATCCTTGCATGCAAGCTTTCTGCCTCCATTAAGCAAATGGGAGTCTACTGTGGCTAATGAGCATGTTTCATCCATAACCTAGTTTCACTCATTATTAGGCTGAGAGGGATGATTTGCAATCAGCGGCTACTCTGCCTTGGCCTGGTGATTTCATCTACCTCCTCCCCTACCATGAGGGCACTCTTGAAATGTGGTGTCCCAGCCAGTCTTTCCTACCAGGCAGTGGGGCCCACCCAGGAGGATGTCATCTATAGCATTTCCAGAAGCTTGAGCGTGTGAAAGAACTGGAGGCAATGAGGCAGGCAGCCCAGTGACAGAAACATGAACCCAGATAAGGACAGCCACAGCCTTCACACAGGCTCTGATACTGATTCAAGGTGACTTTGGACAAAGCGCCCAACCCCTCTGTGACTCATTTGTAAAATAGTATTGATCTTATCTCCCTCACTGGGCAGTCTGGGAATCAGATGAAATCATGAATATGAAAGTACTTTGAAAAATGTTCACTCACAAAATAACGCAATTTTAGAAGGACCTTAGAGATCATTTAATGCAGTCCCTTATTATAAACAGATGAGGAAACAGTCCCCAAGTGCTTAAATGACTTGAACAATGTCAAACAGAAGCAGAGTTTTTGTACAAGTCAAAGCACAATTATTACAAATTAGTGCAATTCCAATGTGACTACAAATATATTAATAACTTATTTTTCTTTCTTCTCAGTACAAAAAGGACACACCACCCACAGAAATAAAAAGAAATTATCAGGGCAGCCACCGAGTTTGGAATACATAATAAATGGCTTTTGTTATGACATTGTAAGCATGATAAAATACTATCATTTACATTTTCAGTTTTTATGGCCACACTGTAGGTCAGCAGAAAATAAACAAATGAATAAAAATTACCCATAATCCCTCTCTCGGGGGGGATGTCAGTGCTAATATTATGGTAAGCAGCATTTATCATGAGATTATACTCTACAAACCATTTTGTGATCTGATATTTTAAATGAGAAGAAATTAAAAGTTCTAGTCTAGGGTGCGTGGGTGGCTCAGTCAGTTAAGTGTCCAAGTCTTGATTTTAGCCCAGGTCATGATCTCAGGGTCGGGGGACTAAGCCTCACGTCAGGCTCCTCACTGAGCATGGAGCCTGCTTAGAATTCTTTTTCTCCCTCTCCCTCTGCCCCTCCCCCTCAAAAAAATAAATTAAAACTTTTAAAAAGATAAAAATGCTAGTCTCTATCTTCTAACACCTGTGAAATGTGTTAATAATGAAAAATATGAAAGAGTAATAGGGTACTTGTTTTCATGAGAAGAGGAAACCTCCGTAAAGGTCTTGATCTATTCTCCAGGGAACAAAAAAATATAGATAGCTCGAGAATTTAAAAAGTTAAAAAGTGGTTTCTCCAGCTAGTTGAAGGCCACAGACAAACCATCCTACTAATGTTCCACGCTAAGATCTGTTCTGTAGTAAGCAACAAAATGAGTTCCTAAGAGAAGTCACTCCTATTATATTTACAATCTATTTTCAAAGCAATCCCTGACTCAACAGCTCCTACCCTGAATAGCAAAACTGAGATATTGTGACTTTTAACAGTCATCCTTCTTAACCCTCTCTTCTTCCATCCCTCTTCTAAATAAAAGGCCAGCTTTATGAAAATATATCTTTTATGTTAATGATATGCCTGACCCAGAAGTTTTATTCCTCACAATCCTTTCTCACAGAGTGAGAGCTCATTCTACTTATAAATTCCCTTAAATGCAATCTTAACTGTAGCATGCTGCCTCACTGACCTGATACCCATCTTAAAAAGTGAAGTTCAAAGATGACCATGTCCCATTGCTTTGTTCTCTTTAATTCTGAGATGCTAAGCTTTACAGTTCCACATAAGTTTTTCAAATCCGATAAAACCAGGCCTGCTGAAGTAGCTCTAGTTTTCAGATACAAACACCCTGGAAACCCAAATACCACCTGTCCACTGACTAACTGTCCAAAAGGAAACCCAAGAAGTTCCAGGTAGTTACTTCCTTTCCTGACCTTGCCCTTGCATCGTGTCTGGCACCTGATAAGTACTCAATAAAAATGTAATGACAAATAAAGATTATCTTTATCTTCATATGACTATTATCATGGAGAGTCTATGGGTCACTATAAGAGAAGTCATTTTGAAAGTCTAGATAAATTCATTGTGCAAGTCTAGAGAAACCAAGTCTTAAAATTCCAGACATTGCAGGATCTCAAAAATTCATATGAGTGCTTTAAAAAATATGTTTTTAATGTGTTCACCTTTTTCTTTGTATTATATGAAATTGTAAGGAAGCTGAAATAATTTTTCTACATTTTAACATTTCTTTTTGCTCTATCTTAAAGATACTTGTGATTTAAATATTTACTTTTAGGTAAACTTTGAATTTATGAATTAAAAAATAAGCACTTCAAAATAAGTATTTATTTAAAAACAAGATTATTATATCAATATCATGGAAGAGAAATAATCTTAAAGCCACAGATAAAATGTAATAATCTTTAAAACTTGATTAACCGCCTTACGTGTTTTTCCAGAAATAGGAAGAAATCTTTCTAGATGAAATCTTTCCAGAATTTTATCTCAGGTAGTTTTTTATAGTAACACAATTAGAATTATAGCTCAAATCTAAAAACTGAAATTATCAAGATGCTGTAACTACTAGGGGAAAAGTCACAAATAAATAAAGAAGTATCTTCAACAGATCAACAGTAAGCAACACAGAAACTTAACCCAAAGCTCTGAACTTTCTAAGGCCAGCGCGATCTCAGAGGCTTCCAGGGTGTACAACAGAGGTTCCAAGGGCACAACGTTAAGTGTGGGGAAGCATTCTAGGCCATAGTTCCCTGATCCATAGTGAGGAATGGTGAAAAACAGAGTAGGAGGATATGGGACCTATCTTTGGTTATACAACACAAGTTCAAAACCAAAATAAGAGCAGATTTCCTATTCAAAGACTAAATCTCATAGATAGAATGAGATACATGAAAATAAATGCAGATTATAACAAGTATGGCTTTTATCTAATGCTCAGTATTTTCAGAAAAGAAGCTTTCAAAAATAAACTGCAAATAGGCTTTAAATTTTTGAACTGGTTTTAAATCCTCTTCAACTTCTCTAAACTCATCTTCATACCAATTTTAGAAGAAACTGTAGAAGATTATTAACCATTTAATAAGATATTTGTCCAACTTTTATTTTTAATGCTCTAGCCAACTTCTAGATTTTATTTCATACAGTATCCTATATATTACATTCTAGAAGGATTTATGTTTATCATTTTTCCCATAATCTGATACGTCTGTTTTAGAAATTTTGGGGAAAGCTTATTAAAACATGGTCCAAAACACTTTCCTTACTTATTTTTTCTGCTTCATTTAAATAGAGTTTGCACAGATCACAATTTCTTTTCTATTTTTTACTTTGTACAATTTATTTCCCAACTAAATGCTCAATAAACTTTATTAATTAACTACATACAAATTACAGGCATCTCTATAGAGTGCAATCAATAACTCTGATAGCATGAGATGCCCAAAAAACTGGGAATTGGCCTCAAAATAAATAGCAGTGCTTGGTAATAAATTTCTAGAAAAATATAGGCAGAATATCCAGTAACTCCTTTCTTCCAAGAAAATGTCTATTCACAATTATTCACTTTAAATCAAAAAGTTCTAAACTGAGAATGGTTGTTATCTTGTTACCGATCACCCTATTAACCAACTGGTCCTCATTACAACCTGATACCAGTGAAGTTCCAAGATGCTCTAGTAAGATCTAAAGATGCTAGACTATTTAAAATACAACATTCTCATATCTAGGCTAAAATTCCTTGGCAAAGGTTTATGCCAGCCCCCTACTCTATCCTCATTTAGCTTCTATATCTGCTGTCTCAGGCTCATGCTTTTAGAAAATGAACAACAAAAATAGTGTAAAACATACAAAATTCTGCAAGAAGATTAGAGAAATTCAGGAAATTAGTGTCCTGAGGGGAGCCATAATAAAAGTCTAAGTTGAAAATATCTCAGAACAGATAGGAAGCATCTGTAAATCATATACCAGCTATATGCAAATGTGCATGATATAGCCTTAGGGAGATTCTAGAAGAGGCCTCATCACCTGATGCTTCTATGATTCCTCATTTAGCAATATTTAGCTATTAATACCCTTTCATAGTCCTATAAAATACATTGACCTTTTAAACCAGATTTGAGTTAAATTTGGTCATACTAGAAAAGGCCCAAAGCAGTCACAGACTTCCAGATAGAAACAGGTACTCTATAAGCGGAGGATTTTGCAGGACTCAAACCCAAATAATAAAAAGAATTCACTCAACAATAAATATCAGGCAGTGTGCTAAATGTTTTATATTTCTCTCATTTATACTATTCACCCTCAAAATAGCCCTAGGCATGTTACAGTCTCCAATTTATAGATGTAGAAACTACTATAATCTAAAAAGATTAAGGAAAGGGTCCCAGGTTACAGCATTAGCAAGTGGCAAAGCCCATTACTTGCATCAGCCCTAATGAATCCAGGTGCTGGGCTCATCACTACTTTATACCACCAGCCATGTACATCACCAGGAGAAACAAATGGAAAGAAAAATGAATTTTCAGAACTAGGGAACAAAAGACTAGAACTCAGTATCTCCTAAATTTTTTCTGGGTCTAAAATTCTTTTTCTTTTCTTTTTTTTTAATGGGTAATACGAGTAATATCAGAGGAAATCAGATAAAAGGATTTTTCACACCTCATCTTCCTTAATAAAATATTAAAAACTAAGAATATGTAAATTTATAATGTCCCTTCAAATCTTTATCTAGATATGAGACTAAAGGAAAATGGAACATGAATAGATCAGAACTCCAACAAACGTTGCAGACACCTTCATTCTCCCAGTCAAAGATGTCTACATTTTATTTTTCTGTTCATAAAAATTCATAATTAAAATTGCAAAGAGCAGCCTAATCTGTTCCCTCGTTTTAGTGCCTCCATACATCACTGGTTCTGCTGACCTAATAAAAAGAGCTCATCTTTCCCATATCAATTGATGTACCAAATCACTGATTAGCTAGTGTCCATTTTGTGTACAGGCTAGGATTGTATTTAATATATCAACCCCATTAGCTGCTTAATGCCATTTTTAAGATTTAACAAAGCAAATTCAAAAGCCCATTCAATAAGCTTCCTAACAATACAATGGTCCTGGTCCTGAGTTCCTATAACTTATTAATTCTTTTGTATTTTGTCACCACTTTTCAAGATGTTAACGAAAGTCAGGGAGGGTCAAGAAAGGCCAACAGTACCAAATCCCCTTTTCACTACTTCCCATTTTTCACAGATCATTTCATGAGAAATGACCTGAGTGAATTAAAGCAAACCAAGGAATAGCCTCAAGATCCCCTCTAAATATTTAAGAACAGCCCATTGAAATTGCCCTGTCCACTGGATTAGAGATGGGAGTGAATGGGGATGGAAGACGGGCTTCTCGCCTTCCTCTTCAAGGCTTGGGGCAGAGCAGTCTCTAGTTTTGTTAATAACATGCCAACACCATCACTTCTGCTCAGGGGGCTGCTGAAGTCCCCATGAGAGTCACATTGTGTGACATGAAGCCAGTTATTGCTAAGTGAGGTCTAGGGAATAATTAGAAAGCAGGCATTTTGACTTTTAAATATTCTACTGTCTTTAAGTGGTTTAAATAATTCCTAAGCATAAGTGCCACTGGGGAGAGCCGGGTGTCAGCAGCAGAATGGATGTTGTTGCTAACAGCCAACAGCTGGAAAGGGACTGTGACAATGCCCCCTGCCTCGCAAAACTTTCCTGGTATCCTGTGCCACACTGGCTCTGGCATCTAATAGCACAATACGGGAAATGAGAGCTCATCTATCTACTTGTCAGGGGCACTGCAGGCATCCTACATACAAGCCTTCCCAGCTCGACCCAGGCTGAGCTAGACCATGACCTAAAAGGAAGCCTTTCAGGGGTGAGACACCTTTCATGGTACTTAACACTCCAGGAGGCACAATCCCCAATGTCACCTGAGCAGAGAGGAGCAAGTAGAAAATTCTATTATCCTAAATTCTTTATGGAGATCACACTGAAAGGGGACTATATCAGGATTTTCTAAAGGTAAACCAAGTGTTTCTGTAAGGATATCATTTTAATCTTCTGGATATTTTAATTGGATTCCACTCACACTTTCCCACTGCACCAAGACCTCCTCATGCAATTGAAAAAGTTTTTTTAGGCTTTGGAAAGACCTCCTGTCTTCTCTCTTTTCCTTTTGTCCTTTCTACTATAAGTGCCACCGTTCCTACTTAAAGTTTCTTCCCCTGCCCCAGACTCCCCAGCTCTAGTATCTACATCCACTCCTCTGAACTGGTCTCTTTGTCTCCTTCTCTCCCATCTGGCCTATATCACACTGCCAGATCAATTTTCCAAAGTACACTTTGATTATATCCCTCCCTTACTCAAAAAACATCAAAAATCCAAAGTCTAAACTACTTAGGCTAACTTTAAGGCCCTCCAGAGCATGTGCATATGAATCCTCGGCCACAAATGGTGCCAGCCCAGTGAGCAGTACACCCACTATATGAATTCTCAGTAGACTTCCAGGTGAGCTATCAAGGACAGTCTTCAAGGATAAGAAAAGCAAACTGCATGCGTTACATATCTACTATGCGCCTCTCACTCTACTAAACTCTTTGACAATCATCATTTCATTTTTTTATCCTGGATCTTAATAAATGAGGAAACTGAATCTCAATAACTTTCCCAAGTCACCTTAACGGAACAAGGATTCAATTCCAGATCAGCTTGACTCTTTTAAACAACTCATGTTATTTCAAAAGGCCCCATAGTTACAAAGTGCTGTTTTCATATAAAGAGATTAGTTCTGGGTGATGGACATTGGGGAAGATATGTGCTACAGTGAGCGCTGTGAATTGTGTAAGACTGTTGAATCACAGATCTGTACTTCTGAAACAAATAACGCAACATATTTTAAGAAAAAAGAAAAAGAAGAAGATAGCAGGAGAGGAAGAATGAAGGGGAGTAAGTCAGAGGGGGAGACGAACCAGGAGAGATGATGGACTCTGAAAAACAAACTGAGGTTTCTGGAGGGGAGGAGGGTGGGGGGATGGGTTAGCCTGGTGATGGGTATTGAGGAGGGCACATTCTGCATGGAGCACTGGGTGTTATGAGCAAACAATGAATCATGGAACAGTACACCAAAACAAATTATGTAATATATGGTGATTAACATAACAATAAAAAAATTAAAAAAAATTATAGTATGATAAAATGCTAGGGAGGGAAAATACTAAGACTTTATTTTTTTTTATTTTATCACTCTGTTTCCAAGTCTATAATAGTTTTCCAATAAATTGAACTGATATACTCACAAAAAAAAAAAAAAAAAGAGATTAGTTCTGGCCCCAAACATGAAAGAATGCCACTTAATAGACTAGAACTGGAATTTTCCCTAAGAAATGGGTGAGGCTTCAACAAGCAAGTGATAGATGTGGAAATAGCTTGAGAATGTTCAGGGAAGAGGGAACAGAGGGATTTGAATGGTTAAATATCAGGAAGACTCTGGGGTCATGGAAAGGATTAGGAGAGTGGGCTAAAAGTCTGGAAGACTGAAATTGTGAAGTGCTCTGAAGGCCTGACTGAGGAGTCTGGACTTTAGCCTGTGGGCATCAGGCAGCTCTCAAATAATATGAAGAAGATACATAATAACTCATTTGGTTTTTAGAAAAATTACCAAAACAGTGAGGAGGATGGATTGAAGAGGCAAGAGTTCACAGTTAAGGGCTGTAGGAAAGGCTCTATCAATGGATATAAAGAAGACATCTAGAGAGGGCTAAGAAAGAAGAAGATTAAGTGGATTGTTTATTGAGGCGGAATTGATGAGATCTGGCAGCTAATTAGATATGGGAGTGGAGGAAGAGGGAGGAGTGAAAAGCTCTGATAATTGTCAAACCTGATTACACAGGAGCAGGAAGCAGCCACCAAGGTAGAGACCAAAAAGGAGGAGAAGGAGGAAGCGGAGAAAAGGTTGTGGGAAGATAGTGTTTAAAGCGAAAGTGAGAGACAGAAATGTAAATCTGGAATTCTAAAGAAAGATCCCAATGACAGAGAAAAAAAGGTGCTAATATGGAGTAGCAGAAATAATAAAACAACAACAGTCAACATTTATTAATTGCCTATTTTCTGGCAGATGCTATGTAAAACCCCCTTGCATTCTCAGTCCTCAGAACCCTCAGTTTTCAAATGAGGGAAGTGAAATTTCAAAAGCTTAAGTGACTAACCTGACCTGAACAGTTCACAGAAAAAGAAATACAAATGGCTTAAGCACATGAAAGGTACTCAAACTCAGTCAAAATTAAATAAGTGCAAATAATAAAAATATACTTCTTCTACAAAAGCACTAGTGATCAAAAACTCAGTGCAGATGTGAGAAATGTAGAAATAGCTCACCTGTACATTGTTGGTGGAGATATAATTTGGGACGAAACTTTAGGTAGGCAATTTGGAAATATCTAGCATAATTTTAATTTGTGTGTCTTTTGGCCTAACAATTCCACTTCTAGGAATTTGTTATATTGGTATATTTGCACATGAAAGCATGTGTGTGTGTGTGTGTGTGTTATTCTTTTTTTTTTTTAAGATTTTATTTTATTTATTTGACAGAGAGGGAGAGAGAAGGAGACTCCTACTGAGCAGGGAGCCTGATGCGAGACTTGATCCCAGGACCCTGGGATCATGACCTGAGCCAAAGGCAGACGCTTAATTGACTGAGCCACCCAGGCGCCCCAGTGTGTTATCCTTAAAGTTAGCACACAATAAAGTCATTTGGATTTGATGGAAATTCTGTGACCTAGATAATACTATCTACTTCAAATTAATGCTACTCTTCAGAGTCATGAGGCCTTCCTTCGTCTTCTAGGCTCCTTAAGTTTTTTTCACCTACCTTTTCTATTTTTCTTTTCCTCTTCCATAGAAGCTGGTAGTAGCTAAAGGTAGTTTTTTGCTCAACTGGTATTTTAAACAAAGTGAGAGGGAGAGACTGAGAGAGAGGGGGAGAGAACTGGAGAGTGAGAAAGGGATTTGTGCCAACTAGCATCTCTTCCTGATCAGGTAATGTGGGAGAGAGGATAGAGAACTGAAAGTTGAACATTTAGACAGCAAATGCTGGGGAACAAGGTTTGCTCTCCAAATGCCCCCCTCCTCTGCAAACCAACACTGGCATCCTCCCAAACAGCCCTCACTCAGATCCTTGTGTTTTCCCAGCGCTCTCAATACACAATAGTCACCATGTTTTTAGTTAGTCCGGTACTCTGTCAACAGTGTAACCCAGTCATTTTTCATACCTAATATAGCAAAGTTTTGGACACAAAGAGCCAAAAGGAAAGGAAACAGATGAAGAAATGTAATGAAGCCCTATTGCATGCCAGATACTTTATTCTTCACAAAATCCTGGGAGATGGTTACTTTGATCTCCCGGTTTACAGATATGGCAACAGAGGCTTGGCTATTGTTAAGTAATTTTGCCAAAGACAGACAGCCAGTAATTAGGAGTGCTGAAATTCAAACTCAAGCATGTCTGGCCCAAGGCTCATGCTGTTCTACTCTCTGCTTTACATTATGCCAGGGGACAAAGCACCTGAGTGCAAGAAGTAAAAACCATTCAAAACCTTGTGGACTTATTTCCCCCAACCTACTATTCATTTGGGAAGCACAGCACCTGGCATGTTCAATGCAATGCAAGGTTTGAAAGTCAGCCTTCCCACTGATAACTTTCCCGTTGATCCCATTCTACTACTAAAGAAACAGACCTGCTTCAAGTCTACTTCTGAAGCAAAGTATCATGCAAAGAGGGATCAATTTTACTATCAAGGTTCAAACACCCAAATTCGTATGTACACTGCCACTTAGTTTTTTAACAATTGATTCTTAATTGAATCTAGTATAAAACAACAATGGGATGGACAAGAAAAGATATAAAGAGAACCCCTCTTTACTTTCATCTTCCTTTGGGACGTTTGGGGCCATTAGGAAGAATAAATGAAAAAGAACAGATATACAAAATTGATAAATGATAAATGATAAAATTAATAAAAGCTCCACTTCAAAAACTTATCCTGGTTAAAAAATGGTATATTCTTTCACTCTTATATTTATAAATAAAATATTTATTAAGTTCCTTTCATATCAAGGAAGCTTTTTATTTACTTATGTGAACAAAACTAACAAGAGAACCAAATGTGAAAATAAGAAACGTCACAAACTAAACCATAATCCTAAGGAAAGCCACTTATTTTATTAAACTTTGTGGCTCATTATGGCATAGCTTGGTCTGGCTAACTCATGGCTGCTTTCATTTTCAAGGGGTCTCCTGCCCTATATCACTCATTGATGAATTCATTCATGCAACAAATATTTATTGCCTATCTAGCTCTATGTTGCTTTCTGTCATTCTCTTCACAGACACACAGACTTCAGAATGGGATTTATATCCACTACCCATCCTTACGTTTCTTCCCCCCTTAAATTTCCCTTACCTTTTCCACTCCATTTCGATGCTTTTGTCTCCCCAACCTCATAGCCTCCTCCAGCCTTGATGACCCACCATGGACAAGTCTAACACACTGGAATCAAAGCTGAAGTCATAAGCAGGGGAAAATAGTGCATGCAATTGCATCAATATATCTAGAGGGAAGAAGATGGCAGGGTACCCAAATTAAACTGAAAATTCAGTTTAACATTTCAAAACTCTGGCATTCAAAGTTGTTTTCTCTGTTGATGAAACTGTAATTATACTACTGGGCAATTTAATTAATTTTGTGTTTTAGTACAAAAGTCCACGATTCTGCCTAAATAGAGTTAAATTAATGGAATATAAATCAGCTTGTCACATCTCCAAGAATTTTCATGAAGGGTATTTGGCTTTAATTTGTAAAAGCCAGTAAAGTCTCTACATGATGAAATTAATCATGCTTCTTTCATATCATTTCATCTAGAATGCAGGTAAAAAATGAATAATTTTATGTCCTCATTAACTATTTTGCCTGGAAAATACTAAAATTCTTAGATAAGCATTAAATCATTAGACCACAGAGACGACCCAAGATGTTCATTAAGTTAACTTTTTCCTGCTTGGAAAAAAAAAATCAAAGAAAAATCATTACTAGATCAACATCAAAAAGTTACTATATGAGATGGGGCTGTTTTATGTAATTATAAATTTATGGATAAGAATGACTCCAAGACAATAATTAATTTATAAATTTAGTTGAAGAAAAGCAGGGCGTCCCTTGCCCCAAAATTCCATTTCCATGGCAGAAAGCACCTTTTCAAATAGTTGCATAAAGTGGTCCTTTCCATCAAGATTATTTCAACCTGCTAAATTTGAAATGCTTCACTCATAATTCCTACTCCACCAAATTCCTACCGCATTAAATTGTTAACATATATACTTCTGTCTCTCTCTCTCATCTAAGGTTACTCTTTGCAACAACCCTATTACTAATAGTTGAACAAATATCACAATCATCACTTCACAGATGAGAAAATGGAGACTTGGAGAAGCTGAATGATTTTAACAGCAGTTTACTGTAGGAGAAATACTAAAGGATTTGAATTCAGGAAACCAGGATCCGATTCCTTGTTCCTCCTATAACTAGCTGTATATTCCTGAATTAGTCACATCATCATTCTGCTCATTTTCCAGTAAGATGAGGAGCTAGTGTAAATGAACTCTGGGTGTATTTCAGTTCTAAGTCTTGCCCGAGACTGAGAGAATCAGAATTAGGGTACGTGTCTTTGATTACTCATCTGGTTCTCTCTCCACTTCTCAAGCCAACAAACCTAAAAGTAAAAGATCCCCCATGACTCCTTGGAACATTTTGTTCCTCATGTCACATCAGCATAGTCCTACAAACTATGAAAGAAAAAGAGCAGACTAGAGGCAGTCTCATTAGACATCAACTAATTAGGACCACTGTATTATTTTTGTGAGCCAGCACTTATTTTCATAATTTTTTAAAATGTACCAATTTAACTAAAACAGGTCTCAAAGAACTAATGAAGACATTTAGTATGACATCATTAAGAACTGTTCCAGGAACCTAGCTCAGGCATTTGACGGGCTGTCTGATCTTAAGCAAGTGAGCAAACTGGAATTGTTCTGAATCATTTCTAAATGTTTCATAGCTCTAGAATTTTTTAAAATTATTTTGATGAATGGCAACAAAGATGATAGAAATGCCTACCTTAGTCTTCAAAGAAACACACACGTGCAGAAAGGGGAGAAAAACAGCCTGCACCTAGTCTTTGCCAGAGGGCTGAGAAGCGAAGGATAGATATGTGGATCCTAAGAGCTCAGTCCAAACAGAATGCTGAGGAAATCTAAGTATGAAGAATAGAGGAGAGTGCCAGTAGCTATGAGAACTAATGGACTAATGAAATTGGCATACCTGCCTTTTGAGGCTCCTTTTAACTTTTTTTTTAAGGCCATAAAAATTAGGGCAATGAAAGCATCCTACCAGTGAAAAATATGGCATGTGACTAAACCCTCAGTTTCTCAACTATGTTAAGAATGTGGGCCTCCAGGCCAGAGATGTTACAAATACCATGATTCTTAGCTGTACAGCTTGACAAATGTTCTTTCTCCACTAGCGTACCAATTCTGATCCAGCATATGCCAGTCAGACTGCATCTGTAGGTTGTTTCTTTTCCCCATTTAGGAAGAGGCTCTGCAACTGCCTGAAAAAATGAGACTACTTAGACCAGAGAAGTGAAGATCTGTTTCATTGGCATTGTAAAAGGCTGCACAACAAAGAACATTTCTTTAATGCCACAAGAAATTAAGTGGAAAGTCAAGATGTAATGCGTCTTCCATAACTAAAGAACTTGAAAATATCTCTTAAAAGCCATTCTAAAATGTAAAGAACCCATAGCTCCCACAAAGTGGGTTTATTTTGGAGAATTTATTTATTGAGAGAGTGAGCGCGTGCACACGTGTGTGTGTGTGTGTGTGTGTGTGTGTGTTCATGAGGGAGGGGTTCAGAGGGGGAAGGAGAGGGACAAGCAGACTCCATGCTGAGCAGAAGCCCAACACAGGGCTGGATCCCATAAACACCCCCCCACACACACACCCAGATCACAACCTGGAGATCACAATCCCAGCTGAAACTAAGAGTTGGTTGCTCAGCTGACTGAGCCCCCCAAATGCCCCTCCCACAAAGTCCCACAAAGTGTTTTTAAATGCCCACCTGTTGAGCATAAATATTCAGTTGATCTTTACAGAAATGAGATTCTCTGTTCTAGATGTGAGGTAGTATTTGGAAGTCTACCTAGGATAATATGCTACCATTTTGACAATTTAATATAATTTGAAACTTGGAGAGTCTATTTAGACAGTGGTGGATGGAGAGTTAGAAATCACTGGCAAAGAAACAATCTGAAAATACAAAATCAAAATGTTGTCTTCACCAAGTTGGACCTTAATAAGTGAATAGATATAAAAGGGCAATCATGGCTTAAATTAAAATAAAGGCAAAAATTGTTCACTTTTGCAGTTAATTTAACGTGGCTTTATGAGTTTGGATGTAAAAAGTATAGGAAATAGAAAAATCAATTACTTTTGTTTTTGTTCATTTTTCTGCTCAAAATCAAATAGACCAGAAAAAACGTTATGTTTTTAAGCCTGTCGAATTCCTCTTCCACCATGATTCACCGATCCCTGGTATGACATGTCTGGCCTAGAAGAGAAGCAGATGTCATTCCAATAAGACCTCTGTTTCCTTGAACCCGCATCTCCATTCATCATTTTTGTCACATGCTGAGCACACACAGACACTTGGACCAGACTCAAGGTCCCACAGCCTCTGTGAATTCTAAAGAGATGGACAGATTATTCCATGAAATTGTTCAAACTATAGCAACCTTGGAATCAAGAAATAATGATAAGCAATCACAACAATTATTTATTATTTATTATGCCCAAACCAGGAATCAATGAATTGCAATCAGCTCCCACCAGGATAAACCAGAATTCTTTATCTCCCTTACAAATATTGTGCTTTTAGGTAAGATCCCCCTAAGTCAATACACTAAGCTTTTACCCTTATCTAGACAGGGAATGGCATAGTATGAAATCCTGTAGCTCTTAATTTCTCTTGCTGGCAAGATGGAAGTCAGTAGACTTGAGTTCTAATTCCAACATGGGATACTCAGGTAAGGCATTTATTAACTATCCTGTGCCTCAGCTCCACCACTTATAAAATAACTTACCAATACCCAGCTTCCCTACCTCTCCATTTCAGAGTAGAGGTTACATCTAGAAAATTGTCTGATGACTTCACAAGAATGGTGCGTACCATTCCAAAGAATTATACTTTCCTGTAAGGGTCAGCAAATAACTGATTGGCAAAAAAAAAATAGCCTTTGGGGGAAAAGAAAAACAAACCTGCATCTCACACTTGGTTTGAACAAATGACAAGTACATCAATGTGCATTGTAATAAGCCACTTAATATTTTATAGGTTAGTGACTTCCAACAGCATCTGATATCAAATATTGGCCCAAACACTTTTGGAAGAAGTGGCAAAAAGTGGACGCTGATAAGCATCAGTCAATTTCCTCCCAACCTGTGCTCACAGACAGCTTGTGAATGTTAAAATTCCAGGCTCAAATTCTGATCCTTTCTGGGAAGTGCCATTCTCTCTGGACAGTAAATGGCAACCCAGGCCACAAGGCTGTGCATGCAGATGGTGTACAGAAAGAGGGAAGTCTGTTCTCATTGTGAGCTGAAATGCCTGGCTTGGAAATAAAGCTTTACCTTTCACCCTTCCACTAAAGCTGGAAGAGCCCTGATTTCCATTAAAAGATCCACTTATTTCTTTTTTCAATGGCACCACAAAGGAAAACAGGATCAGAGATTATTCACCAAGATACAATGTACAGTGCATCAATTTTCTTCATACATGGACGATTACACCAACTGATTAAAGTCTCGGGATGTCTTTTAAAGTGGCCACAAGTTGATCTTTAAGCCAATTCATTCTCTTTTCAGCCCTATACTACAGTTCTGCAAACACAGCTTTAGTCTCCTTTTGTGAAATTTACATATAGGAGAACTAACAATATATAGTTCATGGAATAATCCATTGATCCGTTTGAGGTCTTATGGAAAGTAATAGCATGACATACCATTACAAGGTTACTGCTGATAATCTGTGGCACGAACACCCAGCCTCTCTGGCCCATGATTCACTCCACAGTACAGAGCAACTCAAATGATAGCATCAGTAGCATAATTTAGACTTCTAGACTCTTTTTTTTTTTTAATTGCCCTTGTCTTTTGTATTTACCAAAGAAAACAAAGACTTCTACACATTCTCTTCCTATCTCTATCTCCTGTCTGGAACACAATGTACCATAACAAAAATAGAGAAATTCATGATTTATAAAAAGTGTTAGATTGCTCCATGGGGATGTAAACTCTGGTTTCAATGTTGGGACTCCAGTGAACACTGATAACTAAAACAATTGACTCATCCTTTTAACCTTCACCATGAACCAGCAGTGGGTCTCTAGAACCATGTTTCCCTTTCTAAAGAACCCTTTTGCACTCATTCTTAATTTTGAGCATATCCTAGATAGAGGGAGGAGAGACACAGTAGTGGTTAAAAAGAGGAGCTAATAAAGCACTGGGGTGGCTCAGTTGGTAAAGCATGCAACTCTGGATCTCAGGGTCATGAGTTCAAGCCCCACGTTGGGTGTACAGCCTATTTCACTTAAAAAAAAAAAAAAAAAAGAGGCTCTAGTGGCCAAAAAACATCATCTGAGAATCTTTTACATCCTTCTTGTCCTAATTCTATCATTTACCCAGTCATTAGAAGCCAAGTATGGAAAAGATGGATTGTGTAACAAGGGAAGCTTGGCACACAATGCACGGGAGAAACGCTTGGTTCCTTACGTGTGGTAGTTAGAAGTGACCATCTATCTCCTTTAAACTCTCAACTCGTAAGACATAGAAAATAATCTCTTATTTCGGCTATAGCTTATTGTTCACTGCCAAGTTCCAAAGGCAGTCCTCTGACTTTTTCTTTCAAAATTATATATAAGGCACACGTTAAAAAAGTCATTCACTTCTGGAATTTATTAGTACCAACATCATGATAGTCTTCAGAGCAATTATAACACATGATTCAGAAATTCCTCAGCTGAGGAAGTTTAATTAATAAAACATTGAGGTTTCTTAAAGCAAATGTTTTGCTTAAGAGAATATTTGCCCATTTACTATATTTAGAAAAACCACCCCATTGCAAAATGCCATTTGGGATATACAGCCATCTTGGAAATCAAAGAGACATGTCCATAAAATTTTTTGGTGATTGCACATGGTATTTGTTTGCTTGTTTGTTTTTTGTTTGTTTATTTAGGGTGTTTTCCCTTTGGTCTCTTTTCTGCTGATTAAAACATTTAGAATCATTTTCAGATGTTGAGTGAAAGCACATGTCAATTGTTCGGCTCATTGGAGAGGGCAACATTTATATGATGATAGTTTCCAAATATAGAATAATTGCAAATACTAAATATTTTTCTTTCCTTTTCTTTCTTCCCCTCTCTCTCCTTCGTTCTTTCCTCCTAATTCTATGGGGGGGCGGGAAGTATCTTTGAAAAGAAACCTGATGATTTCTATCTTTTAGTCCCTTCTAGTTTCCAGGCTGGAATGAAACTCCTGACATATTATATTAACTCTTAACTCTTTCCTTGCTCCTCAGCATTGATCTTGGCAATATTTTGTTTTGGTTTTGGGTTTTTTTTTCTTGGATATGACACCAAAAGCACAAGCAACAAAAGCAAAAATCCACACATGGAACTACATTCAATTAAAAAGCTGCACAGCAAAAAAAAAAAAAAATCAACAAAATGAAAAGTCAACCAATGGAATGGGAAAAAAGTTTGCAAACCATATATCTGATAATAAGCTAATATTTAAAATATCTAAGGAACTCATACAACTCAACAGCGAAAAAAAAGGAAAGAAAAGAAAAGAAAGAAAGAAAGTCTGATTAAAAAATAGGCAGAGGACTTGAATAGACATTTTCCTAAAGTAGACATACAGAAGGCCAACAAGTACATGAAAAGGTACTCAAAATCACTAATCATCAGGGAAATGCAAATCAAAATCACAGTGATATATATCACCTCACACCTGTTAGGATGATTATTACCAAAAAGAAAATAATGCTGGTGAGTTTATGGAAAAGAGGGAATGCTTGTGTACTGTTGGTGGGAATGTAAATTAAGACAGTCTATACAGAAAACAGTATGGAGTTTCCTCAAAAAATTAAAAATAAAATTATCACATGATTCAGCAATCCCAGTCCTGGGTATACATCCAAAGGAGATGAAATCACTATCACAGAGAGATACCTGCACTCCCAAGTTCACTGAAACACTACTTATAATAGCCAGGACATGGGAACAACCTAAGTATTATTCAGCCATAAAAAAAGAAAATCCTGCCATTTGTGACAACATAGATGGACTCTAAGGGCACTGAGTAAAGGTATGAAAGAAAAAAAACATTAAATCAACATCACATAGTCACATATCCTAGTCTCAAGGCCTCGCAGAGCCTTAAAAAAGGGAGATGTAAAAGATGGTAGAGAGCCAACAGTGTCAATGAAGTTCTAGCCCATAAAGAACCAAGATATGAAAGGAGAAAACAATGCCTTCGGGAGTCTAATAAAATGCACATATGCTAAGTGAAATAAGTCAAACAAAAAAAAACAAATACTGTATGATCTCACTGATATGTGGAAGATAAAAACATTGAACTCATAGAAACAGAGGGTAGAATGATGGTTGCCAGGGGCTGAGGGGTGGGGAAAATAGAGATATGTTGGTCAAAGGGTACAAACTTTCAGTCACAAGATGAGTAAGTTCTGAGGGTCTAATTTACAGCATGATAACTAGATGTACAGCATGGTGACTACAGTTAATAATGCTGTGTTGTATACTTGAAAATCATGAGAGCAGACCTTTAATATTCTCACCATAACAAAAGTTACAACAAAATGGTAATTATGTGTGGTGAGAAATATGTTAACTAACCTTATTGTGGTAAATATTTCTCAATATAGATGTGTATCAAATCATCACTTGTGCACTTTAAACTTATACAATATTGTATATCAATTATATCTCAATAAAGCTGGAAAAAGATCTTTGAGAGTCTCCTACAAATATTAAATAAAGCTAAACAGTCTTTCAAATTAACATAGTGTTTCTGGTGTATACAGACTAGTGGAACAGAAACAGATGTAAGGATACTTAGTATATGATAAAATCATCATCTCAAATCACTGAAGCAAACATGGGATATTAAATAAATGATGCTAGGATGTCTGGTTAGCCATTTGAAAACACAAAATTAAACCAATACTTTACACCATACCCAAGACAAAAATTCCAAATGGATCAGGGTTTTAAATATAAAAAAATAAAACCACATGTGTACAAGAAAATATGGAGGAATTCCTGTATTAAATAGGTATAGGCTAAGGTTCTCTATGACTCAAAACCAACAAACAATAAAAAGGTCAATAAAAAGTCCACATTAAAAAATCTTTTTAGTTAAAAAGGAAAGGAATTCTAACATATGCTACAACATGGATAAAGCTTAAGGACATTTTGCTAAGAGAAATAAGCCAGTCACAAAAGAACAAATATTGTATGATTCCACTTATATGAGGTACCTAGATAAGTCAAATTCATAGAGAAAAAAAGTAGAACGGTTGGTTGCTAGGGGCTAGAGGGAAAGGGAAATGGGGAGTTGTCATTTCATGGGTACAGAGTTTCAGTTTACAAGATTAAAAGAGTTCTGGAAATTGGTTGCGCAACAATGTGAATATACTAACTGTACACTTAAAAATGATTAAGATGGTAAATTCTACTTTATGCATTTTTTACCATAATTAAAAATAAAGATAAATTTTTAAAAGCTAATTTTAAACTCTGTCCTTGCCAGAGACCTGCACAAATTAGATTTCTAAGGGAAAATTCCTCATGAGATTTTTTTCCAAGAAAAGCAAAGTAGGAAGCATACTCATCTCCTGAGCTATTAGAAGGAGCGATCCACATTGATACTTCCTACCAAGGAGGGTCCAGTTAACTTTTGCCAGTGCATTTGCAAAACAGAGGAGAATTTGTGCAGTGGTTCTAGTTTTAATCCCCATAGCCACCTCACCCTACTCACCCCCAACTCTTTTTAATGCTTTACTAGGCACCAACTTCTACAATCCCAAGAAATTCAGAAAAAGCAAGACATGTCTACAAGATGACTACTGTAAAAACAGGTCAAGCATTTAAACAGAGGTATGGAAAATGTTTTCTTCTCCCCTCTCCCCACCATGCACTAAATGGCTTTGTCTAGCTGCCTATCTACTTGTTTAAGTTACCCATCACGAATAACTCCTGAGTAAAGGTATGAAAGGAAAAAAAAACATTAAATCAACATCACAGAGTCACATATCCTAGTCTCAAGGCCTTGCAGAGCCTTAAAAAAGGGAGATGTAAAAGATGGTAGTGTCAATGAAATTCTAGCCCATAAAGAACCAAGATATGAAAGGAGAAAACAACGCCTTCAGGGAATGTAATAAAATTAACAGAAAATGGGGATAGGAAGAATATTCAGTAGGAGCTGCTGTTTGAAGTGTCATCAGTAATAGTAACATATTTAGAGAAAAAAATGTATCAAAAAGACTGAATGGGTTTGTTCGCATAGAAAATAGGGATTCAGAGAAGCAAGTAGGGTGACACATGCTCACCACTCTCAAGGATAGGAAGGCACAAGACAGAAAAAGAGAACCTTTACTCTACTTTGGGTTCTGCCATGCCCTCCTGTGAAATAATCTCAAAGTTATCTATATATAGATAGATAGATAGAGATATAAAAAGATACATAGATATATGGATATATATCAAGTTTTGATTACTAATTGGACTCTCCAGAGCTACCATAATGAAAGAAATGTGCTCTGATAAGTGTTTCAGGTATTGTTCTCACAGGATAAGGGCATTATCAAAAGAATATTCAGGTTAGAGTGAGTCTATTTCTGACTGTTAACTCTAAAAGCATTGGTAAAGTTTAGTTTCTAGGCCTTGGGCCAAAACAATTTCACCAAGCTGATGCCACTCTGCAGGACCTCAACTAATCAGTCTTCTATCAACTTTTCTCATGATTGTGTAATACATAATATTTAATAAAAAATTTTACCAGATTTTTAAATAAAAGAGTATGGGATATGTTCCATGAAGCACATCATGGTAGTAGACCCTGGTTACCCAAGTTCATGAAGAACCTGAACGCTTCATGAGAAAGGGAGTGTAGAAGAGATGGAAATGCTCTTCTTTCCCAGTCAACAATCTTTCATAATCATAAGACTTTCATAAAAAGACTTCTAATCAACCTTTCTCAGTCAGCCATTTGAACACTGAGTTACATGTAAGACGACCGTATAATTTATCATCTACACCAAGACACTTTTGAAAGTAAGAGAAAATATTTTTGATATAAACAACAGGCATAAAATAGGACTATCCCAAGCAAACAGAGATATATTATCATCATAGTCTTATGGCCTTGGTCACTGAATATTCATTATATATCTACTTAGAAGGAGGACCAACACTCCTTGCAATTAAAAAAACAACTAGAAGCTTTTGAAACAGTGATCTCAATTCATTATTCAATAAACAAAGTAATTTCCCAAAGACAGAAAAACTTAGGATGACACTGGTCTGCTCATCTTCCAAAAAAAAAAATGTGTTCAGCTCAAGGTTAGTAAGAAAAAGAAACTCCTACTGCTGCTGATAAAGCCATCTGTGCTTCAGAGACGGCTAACAGGTGCCTCCAGAAGAAGCAATCAAAAGTCCTTAACAATCAAAATCATGACAATTAAATACAAGGATCTATTAGGGTCTTATTATCCAAATTTCAATGAAAATAATTCAAACACCCTCTTCCCCAAAGAGAAGAGCAGTTACTTTACTTTCTAAATCCATTGGTTGCACTCTGCTTTTCAGATTATAACTGGAATAGCTTGAGCCCTCAAAATTTTTCAAGAGTACACTCTTCTCTCATTGTAGATTTTCAGCCAGACCACTTTTATGACTAAGGAAATGTATTCTGGGAAGATGTGGCATTTTTAAAAGCTCAAAGTTGAAAACATATATTCTATAAATAAATCTACAATGAAGTGCTAAAAGGTTTATTTCTGATTTCTTATTTCACAAACTAGAAACTAGGCATAAAAATATTGGGCCATAAAATGCTTAAAAAGTAGATTACTAGAAACGAATAGAACACATTATTATCTATTGAGCCAATGATGGGTCAAATGGCATTTTGAATTCTTGCAGAGAATATGAATATGACCTTCATGTATACCATTTACAGAAAGCAATTTTATTTACATTTTTAAATCCACATAAAGGTGAAAGATGACAGTGCTGCAAAATGGAACATTTAATTTTTTGCCCCAAGGCATAACTGAGCTCTCCCAAGGTCAAATGTAGCACAAGACTGAAATGAAACCAGGCTTTCCCCCTGCCATTCCATGCCAGAGGGCTTCTACTTTGGGCAGAAATATCTTGGATCTACTTTTATTCTTCAGAAATAGAAAAATTCCTAAATCCAACATGAGTAATTCTATAGAATATTTTGAGAGCATTTTTCAATTTTATTTTTAAAATCATATATCTAGACTATGATAAAAATGCCTAAGCTAAACTAGTTGAATGTCTGGGACTATTCTGACAATAAGGTATTAAACTAAACAGATGTTTTAAAGTTTCTTACTTTATATCATCACACAAAAATTTTGCTCTTAAAAGAATACGGATTTACATCTCTGTTTTATATCTGGTAAGCTGTCGGAACACAGGATTCATGAGAATAAATGCCACGGGAGAAACTGGAGTTTATGCCTCCTACATGTGGTTATCCCCTTACAAATAAGCTCTACTCTCCTCTCCCCACCTCCTCATGTCCAGACATGGCAAGTAATTCACAAAACAGGTGTATGATTTGCTAGGAGAGATACAGATGTTATGGATCATTTTAAACTCCATCACAGATGACTGTGAGGGTTGTGCTTTATGCCCTGGTCTCACTTATTACCTTACCCTGAGGCCCAGGGATCATTTTTCATATCAGTCAGGTCAATAGATGCAGACATCCTAAAGAGATTGTGTCCCACATGCCATCAGCACAAGCTTAAGTCACAACCATTGATATCAAACTTGCATTTGTTACCCTTGTATCCCCCATTTGATGGGAAACCCTTCAAGAGTAACAACATCTAATTAAAACTACTACATTATGGTAACACCACAGCAATTTTATGTACACTCCAGCTACCCAAATAAGAAGAACTGTGCATTAAAATGGAAAGCAACAGTTACTTCTTTCAAAAATTTTTAAAATGAGTCTCATTCTCCTCCCGCTCCATTATGTGTGCTCATGCATGCACATGTGCACACATGCACACACACACACACACACACATAATGTGGTGCAGTAATTTAAAGAATTAGACTGTCTGGGATAGAATATCACCACCTTGCACCAGACACATTCTCAATGCCTCAATTTCCTCATCTATAAAATGGTGTATTGTTAATGATATGACTAGGATGGGCATAGTAATATCTTAACACTAATGATATTAACAAAACTTTACTGATATTAATAATACAAATCTCATAGGATTGAGAAAATAAAGTGAGAATGAAAAAGAAAATCCATGCTAAAGTCCAGGCACAGTGCTTGGCTCTGGTTATAAATAGGAATGTAGAACATTTTATCCCCAGCAGTCACCCATACTTTTCCCAATTCTCATGTCAAATCCAAGACACAAAATAGTGTTTCCATATAGGAACTCTTCTTGGGTACCCAGAGCAATGTCTTAGAAGGAGGCATATGGTGGCAGACAGGAGATATTTTGGGCGGCATAGGAGAGAGGTGCTGTGGTTCTCATCCTATCAAATTATTTCTTCTAGTACTACTGGGAGCTTATGGTGCTGCCACATCTAGGCATTCAGCTAGAATGAACTTTAATGGAAGAAAGTAGTCTATATCCCCTGCCCAAAGGTCCCTGCACTTTAAAACTAGTAGGCGAGATGTTCTGCTTACCTTGTGTGCAAAGTTTAAGAGAATTTCAAATGTTAAAGTAATTAAAAGCAATTAATGCTCATAAATACCAATATTTTAAATTAGATCTTAATAAATGTTCATATTGTTTGCCACCTAAAATTAAAACATCACAAGAATTCTCACTCAACTAGGCAATCTGTTCATTAGGCCTGTCAAAGGCTTGTGTCTTCATTTCAATAAACATTTGATTGGTTGCTAAGGAAATGGCCATCTTTTCCTGGCTTTAGTCACAATGGTTACTATTCACATTAAATACTTACAGCTCTCTGGGCAACACTGGGCAACTGTCCAGCAATAAGCAAGTGGGAAACCAAAGATAGGATGGTCCTAGGGTAGAGTCAGTCCTTGCATTTCACCCATATAAGGACTATTGCTGGGAGCAGGAGACCCTGGCCCAGACACCTTTCTGTCTAATGGGTAACGGGACTTTTTTCTTTACTAGCTCACCACTCCTATGTGTCAGGCACCTTTCAGAGTCTTTATAGCACATTAACTCAGTTAATTCTCAATAATAACTCCATGGGGTAGAAAGTATCGTTAACCCCATATTACAGACGAGGAAATCAGGGTCTGAGAGGTTAAAAAGTTTGCCCAAGGTCACAGAATTAAGAAAATACACTGCCATTCTCTTCCCCTCCTTTTTCTTAACAAGTCTTTTTCAGTGCTGCTTCCCTTAAGAAGTAAAATGAGTGATCTGAGTTGGGGGGGGGGGGAGATCCTGGGATGACTGAAAAGGGGCCAGGTCCTCTTTGGAGCCCAGAAGTCCTCCAATTTCTCATCAGAACTCCTCTATTTCTACGAAGAATTCAATCTTGACACTTGACACCATGACATTACCCACCTAGTAGGTAGAGTAGAGTAGAGTAGAGTATATTTCAGTAGGATATCAGCCATCTTTCCACATGTGCATTTGCCTTTAAAGCCTCTTGTTTTCTTCACCATTTGGTCAAAGAACAGAAGCAGGCTGTGGGAGGTGGGGATGGGGGCGGGTGTGGAATCCAGCAATCTGAGACATGTGCATATGCATCTGGCCACACATTAATTAGAACCATTCTAACTGTAAAGGATTTCAGTCAAGAATGCAAGGCAGGATTAAACATCTTGAGCCAAATCATTCACTTTTCATGCTTCCACTCTCCAGCACATTTCAGAGAGCAGAGCTGCAGATCCAAAAGTGGCAGTTCAGCTCATCTGTGTTCATGCCAGATCTGCATTGGTTTGATAATGGCTAGAGATTATGGCTGGCTCTTCCGTGCAGCTGTTCATAACTCTGCCTTACTAAACCTAAAGAAATAAGGTTGAAAATCTAACATGAGGCATTCATCATTCAATTACGTATTTCTTGTGAAAGAGGCAAAAACACTGCCATGTTTTGCAAAATCTCCACATCAATAGCAATTAAGTTTCACATGAAGACCAAAGAAATACTACACTGACTATGGATGAATAACTTCCTTTCAAATGCAATGGTTTGCATCTTTCTCTAAATTTAGTTCTGTAAAACAATAAATGATGGTGCTCTGGTGCAACAAACTACACACAAATGACTGAAAAAGGTATGTGAATAAAGGTATTTTATACTTTCAATTTTAGAGATCATATAGTCAGCCCTATTACCAACACCACAGCTGCTCCAAGAACAAATCACAACTCATCATTCTACAAATAGATTTAGAATCAAACCTGGGATTAATTATAGTATTTTCACTGAATACTTCTCAAGCAGAAAGTATAATGGAATTCACATAATCCAGCTCAGGTTTTTAAGAGTTTTCCATCATGCATTGAGCAGCATCAGCAATGAATATAGCCAGTTGGTAACCTAGGGCACTTGTTCCTTATTTAAAGGAGATGTTAAAAATAGTATAAGGGTCATTTTTACAGTGAGGACAAAAAAAAAAGTCTGACTATTCTAGGTAATCTTTAAATGAAATAGGGGGAAGGGGAAAGGTTTTGAAAAAGTAACTATGGTTTTTGGCCATGATAATTCTCAGTCCAATCAGGCAAAAGAAATGTTTTATTCTCTAAATGAAAATACAAAGAAAGAAAATAGAAGAATGAAATTCATAGTGAGGCTTATGGCGTATCTTCAAAAATCCATAAACCACGTGAAAGAATTAATAAAACTGTAGTCTTTAATATATGTCTAAAGGAAGAAAAGAATAAGGCCCTCCAATTTTTCTAAGTTTTGCCCACACTTATGGAAAGTAGCTGAAGAGATTTATTTTAATAATTTCACTATATTCAGAAAGTCTGGTTGTTATGAAGTTTGAGGCTAACTTAAACCCTCCACTTACTTTCTTCTTCAAAATTGCATCTTAAATATTCACAATGCACAACTCCAATAAAACAAAAAATATATTGTTGATCATTTTAAACAAAATAATAACACAATATTGGAGGGTTGTTCTTTTTTTTCTTCACAGTGGCCCATGGATCTCTTTGTAATTTGGCAAATTAATAAATGCATCTTTCCTAAAATCTTGGTTGTGTACTTAGATGTAGCCTTGGAGTCTTACAATCAGTTTTCAAAAACCGGTCAAGTACATAAAAGAAGGGGCAGCCTTATGATTAGCACATCAGTGCACAAAGAAGGACAATAAATTTCCATCACATTGTCAAACTCACTCAAAACAATCAAATATTTCACCGAACCATATACAACTATTGATTGCACACAAAACCTGACTTTATATTCTTCCTATTTTAAGTACATGTGATATTTTACAAGGGCTTCACAAGTAAGAGACTGAATGTAAAGCAGTCCATTAATTCTATATAAGCTGTTTTATATAGCTGTGGGCCTCTAGTAACATTCAGCTACAAGGTTACAAGGAGAAGAATCATCTTCTAAAGTTCGGTTGGAGAGGTTGCCGTATATTATATATACATAACTAAAATTCCATCTATCAAGCCAGCAGTCTCTCTTTTCCAAAACTGCTTTCACGCTCTCCTGAAAATATTGACATAAACAGGACAATAGTACTGTCAGTTACCAGATTCCTATCAAGGAAATGTTACTGTCAAACTCAAGTTGAAATTTCAAGACCAGCAACTAAGAATTCCCCACTATGATTTCCCAGGGAATCTTTCAAAGAGAGATGCACAGATGTATATCCAATCTTGCTCTGCTATGTGTGCATATGTGTATGTTTAACTTGGAAATGAAAAAGACTCTTCTAAGTCAGGAAATTTTCTCCAAGCTTTTCTATCATAATTTTTCCTGGTAATAACCTATCTTAGAGAAGAAAATATGTGTCTCCTTCTTTTTAGACTGTAACTTTCAATTTTATTAAAATTCCTCCCAATCTGCAGTGTGATGTCTTTGTGTTGGCTCCGGAAGGCCATGTTACACTATGTCTACATGTGTATCTTGTGATGGGTTAGGTACAGGGAGAGACAGAAAAATGTAGGGCCTTGAAGGTATCTCCAGCTAGCTCTTTCTGCTCAGCTTCCTGCATCATACTGCAACTTTGCCATGCTAAGCCCAGTGTACATTTTCAGTGAGTGGTTAGCCTGGCCTTTTGTTACACTAAATTAGAACAAGCTAATAAATGTCTTTTCACTTTATTGGAATCTTTCCTTTAAAAGGCATGACTGTGGGGTCTGGTCTTACAGAGATAATCTTTTAGACTTGAGAAAAGTAAATTAAAAGGACATTCCTGCTAATATCAAAGCAAGCTTATTACTTCAATATAAGCACTTCCTTAATTTTCCTTCCTCAGCATGCTACATAAATATAAGCAAAAAGCCTCTCCACTGGATGCATGTTACATATATCTCACAGAGTTTAATTATAAAGCCTCTAAAAATGAAGATGGTGGGAGGAAATGATGTCAGTAGATCATACAGTCCTGGTATTGAGTTAGCTGGCTATCTCTGACAGCATGCAAACAAAGACACTCAGGTAATCACAATATACCATGAAAGGCTGGGCCCTGAGGAAAAGAAAATTCAAGTGAAGGTGAAAGGTATTATTTCTACTTTAGTGCTTGGAAGTGCACAATTTTAATTTTTGCTTTCATTAATGTTATAGATGTTATTATAATTGTGATAATTTTAATGCAGTTAAGGAGGTGGAGTTAGTTTTTTTTAAGTGCCACACCCTATCTTCCCTGCTAGACTGATCTGTTATAAAGAAGGGATGAGCCAGATGAAGGCCAAGCACTCAAAAATACACAACCACTCACAATACACACACACACCTCACTTTGTTGACCTTAAGAGCAATGGCATTGCAGGAAACAGTGAAGACACCCACACAAGAATCAACTTCCAACCCAGCAGCTGCCCACCAGGGGTGGCAGGCAACTTCTAAGGGAGAAAAGACTGTGCCCAGGAGCGAGGGCTGCACAAGTGGGGAGAAATAGGAAAACGCTGTGCAATTCACTAGGCAGGACCCTGGACACTAGATCCACTTCAGTGGGTTAAGGTGGGACCCATTCCCAGGCTTTAAAAACTGCAGTGGGTTGACCCAAGGGCAAAAGGCCAGCTTTTTGCTGGAAAGAGGAAGGCTGGTCTCAGGCAGGCCTTCTAGAAGACCCTGGAAGGCGTTGCTCCTGAACCTTCCCTTCTATTCCTATTCAATTCCTGGCCTCTCTTCACCTCCAGATTGGTTCTCTTCTCACGGGTTTGCCTTTCTCCAAGCTGGCTTCTCACAGAGGTTGATGGAGAACTGCCTGCCAGACCTCTGCTCCTTTAACACTGCGGGGATTTGCAGAATCGGGTATCCTGAAAGGATTACCTCTTACACCGAGGCGAGAGAAACAGACAGAACTTCCAGCCAACCTTCGCCTTTGACACAGAGAACCCCTAGCGCCAACTCTGGGTACTCCCCGGCTTATTTCTGGAACAAATCAACCGTGCGACTACCGCCAAGGAGGAACTGCACACATTTTTAAATGACCGCAGTGTTGGCTCTAGAGGGTTCAGAAAGGCCAGGGGAGAGTATGCAACAACAGCCGGGGAAGAGGGGTGGAGGAAGAAAAGGGGAGGCGGGACAGTGGTTGTGCTTGGGGGTTGTTCGGGGTTTAGGGGCTTTTTGTTTGTTTGTTTTGTTAAGTAAATAAGGAGAAACTTCCCCCTACCCCATCCTGGTTCTAATGATGATAGATTCCACGCTGCATCAGGCCCCACGCCGGGGAGCCTAACCACACGGAAAATAATGAGGCTGCATCCCAATTCGTCTGCATTAAAGGCGAGCCAAGCACTTTCGATAGGAAATATATCGATTATTTTGCCCGAGCCGCGGTTTGTCCTGCTTCCCGTGAATAATTACTGGTCCTTTAGAAATTCATAATAATTACGACTTCCCACCCTCCACCCGCGTCGCTCTTTAAGAGCGCCTGATCCTGGAGGCTGTCTCGGTGTCTCCAGCCGTGTTCCCCGCAGGTGGGAGATAGGGCATGAATCACTTCTCCCCACTTGGTTTTACTCAGGCGAGAAAGGTAATCCCTCTCCGTACCTCAGTTTCCTTGTGTGTCAAACGGGCCTTTTACGTTGTTAAAGACACTTAAAGCTCTACATCACTTGATTCGTGTTTGTTTGGGAGGAGGGGTAGATTTAACGAACTGTGCGAGGGAATGCGGACGGGCGAGGAGAAAGTGGGGGAAACAAGGATTCACCTCCCCTCAGCCTAAACTCTGTGGTAATCATGTGACGCCGCAGCCACGGAAGTTGGGGGGAAGTGGAGCAAACGAGCCGATCTGGCCACAGGAAACACTGGGGACCTAGCGATCTGAGCTCAGTGCTCCCGAGAGACTGGGAGAGGGAGGCGGGTCGTTAGAGTCGCGACTGGACGGTAGAGAAGTGTCTGCGGAAAGCGCCAACTCTACTTCAAGAGGGACCGAGTCCGCGCCTCCGCGACGGAGTAGGGCCGGTCTGCGTACACCCGGCGGGGCGGAGCCTGTGGCTCTGTCCGTGGTTCTGAAGAACCGCTCCGCGGGCCGGGCTTACTCAGCCGCCGGCCACGGACCCATTCAGTCTCGGTGCCCGCGACCTCCCTCCGGGGAACTGCTGCACTCCTGCCTGCTGCCCCAGAAGCACCGAAGCTCGGCGACGTCGACAAAAAGTTCCCCCGAAGCAACGCTTTGGTATGAAGGCTTGGGGTCTAGACGCGAGAGGGCTGTACCTATGTTTTCTTAAACCAGTTGGGATTGCTCGAGGTCATCTCAGGCTAAAAGAAGACAATAGAGCGTGCAGCTGTGGCGGCAGCGACTCCGGCTGGCAAACTTCCCGGGGCCCGAACACTCTGCGGCTTTGGTGAGAACGACAGGGTTTCCAAGTCTAGGATATGAAGCCTACGTCGAAGAAAGCTTCTCGCTTCTAACTGTAGAGGACGACTTGAAATGGCCTTTAAAATCAATGGATGGGGAGGGGTTCTGAGACCTCTGTGTCAAGAGGACGCCCCCTCCCTCTGGTGGGACGAGGGCGCCCAACCTCCCTTCGCGGCCTTCACCGCCACTGCCTCGTATCCTTCCCGTCAGAATCCATTAGGGTTACGAGGGTGATGGGCCAGGCCTGGCCGAAGTCAGGTTCAACGGGGACGCGCAGAGCCCCCACGAGCCAGTTTCTAAGGAAACACTCGGTATTTCTAAGCAGCAATTTGTCTTATTGTGGGAGAAAGAAGCACTACATGAAAAGCCTCTCGGTTCTCCATTCTCATGCAGATGAGGTGATGCGCTCCGGCAGTGGCCTGTGTATCCCCCTCCCCAGCGTATTTCCGGCTTGAACGAGAAAATACTCTCATTAATTTAAAGGAAGTAGGAGCGTTAGAAGTCTTCTCGCTACTTGCGGCGGGAGAGGCAAGCCGATGCACTCTCACTGCTCCTGGGACCCCACGGTGCTCTGTATCCCAGAGACGCGGCTCTGGGCGCCACCTTGCTTTCCACCACCCAGAGCACCCGACTAAACGACAAAGGAACTTTCTGTAACGAAGGGCACCTGAGGAAAGGATTCCTCTCCGTCCCACCCCCACCTCACCCCCGCCAGCCCGCACCTCCATAGTAAACAAAATATTCCAGAAAAAGCTGTTTGCAGAGGGGGTAATTAGGTTTTCAGTCCGCAGCAGAAACGCGGCGCACTCATTAGAAGTTTAAACAACAGCCAGCAACCCTTGAGGGCAGATGGCAAACTTGGAAAATGCGCAAACGCGCTCCTAGGCGCGCGGAGGGGCACCAAGAAGCCGCCAATATATATTATCTCAATAAAAAGCCGCTCTTGGAAAGCTTGCATAGTAATTGAGATGGGCGCTCATTTCTGATCTGGGCTGGCATTTCCTCATCTCGAGCTGACAGAGCCAACTCAGGAAATTGCCGGTAAAATTCATCTGGGGAGCACTTTCATTAAACGTAATTCATTCGACTTTCACAATAAATTGAGTGACATCCTTACAGCGGAACCTTTTTATCCTTGATTAAGTGCTTGCCAAGCTTTGGTTTCCCACTTTATTGTCACATTCCTTCAAGCAGAGTCGTCAACATGCCAATCGACAGCAGAAAAAATGTGCGCGCCTTGTTTACCAAGCTCCGGGAGGGGTTAGTGCTGACATAGAGAAAAAGAGCTGGTCGCAAGCTTGAGTAGCGGATAAATCAAGACCGCAACTTCCTGCAAACAGGCGTCTGGACTTAAGGAATGGTAGCGAGGAGATTGCACGGCGAGGCGAGAGAGCGTACTCGCCTTGCCACCCCGCTGCTCCTGTAAGCAGCTGACCCGACCAGCGGCTCGCCAACCTGACTAGCCCGCCTCCCCCTATTAATTAAAATGGCGAAGACTGGTTAGGTCTTAGAATGAGATCTGGAAGCTCCAGAAGGACTTGGTTGCTTTAAGGGAACTTTCCAGGATCGAATCAAAGCTAGGCACCTTACTTAAACAAACAACTCCGAAAGAATACACACTTCCTAACTGGCTACTTGAGAGCATGCAACTTTCAGAGCTTCCATCGGCTTTATTTCTGGGCGGAGGAGCGCAAGAAGACTGTCATCCCTCATTCCCAAGATTCCCTTTCGACTCTTAAAATCATCACCGCGACAGCCAAACCCATTCAGGGCTCTTCAGACCCAGGAATTCCAAGCGAAGCTGAGGAGCACCTCGATATTTCAGGACTGGGAGAAACCAGGAAGGCGTCCCTTTGCCAATTCCTGGTCCCTTCTCACCCACCCCCTATAAAATCAAAGAAGGCCAAGACAGAAAATTGCATATTTGAAAAAGCAATACCCAAATGCTTTCATCACTCAAATGTCCTTTTGAAAATATTGTCCACGATGGTTATTACCTGGACAATGCTGTCAATTTCTGTAGTCTGCAGAAAATTTTCCCTCAGATAGAAAAGTAGGACATTGGGCGCCTATCTCAAAAAAATCAACCAATTTCCCTGCCACCAGATATATTTTTCACCCAGATAACACTTTCATTAAGGAGGAAATAGCCGTCAACAATTCAAAGCCAAATAGAAATCAACTTCGCACAAAGAGGAGCCAGAAACTTAATGGCTTTCGGAGAAAATACAGCTGAGAAAGTTGTAGTGATTCTGGTTCTCCCTTTCTAATACTAAAGGCAGTTTCTCCCAGAAGCTATCACTAGAAGGCCCCAGACTACCATCATCCTCCTGAAGTGTGGCAGAGGGCAACCCATCCAAGTGCTTCCCACACACCAGGGGAGCTGCTTTCTTGGTCAATGGAAAATTGAACACTTCAGGAAAATGCCTAAAATAGTAGCAACCCCCCCCCCACACACACACACACAGAGCCCTAGAACATGTCTTTGGACTGATAAGTTTTCATGTTGTGCTGCTGGGGCATAGGCTCCTTCAAAAATCTAGGTTTAATCCTGTCTCAGGAAGGCTGGTCTGGGATAGAAAAATCAGGAAATGCAGTGGTGTTGGGGAACTTTTAGTACTGCCACCAAGAACTGGCCTTAATAGAAAACACCGAATAAGACACTGTTAGATAGTTAATGCACTTTTCTTTTCAGGAATAAGCTCAAATTGTAAAATTTTCAGTGGGCAGAGGCTTAATTTTCATACCTAGTCCAAAGGATAGACATTGGTAGTCTCTCTCCTGCTGCTTTTCCCTCACCTTCCTCAGTTCTTAATAGCCACCTTCATGCTGAGTAAAATTCACCCAAATGCTCTGGCTTCTAATATGCAGAGGTAGTATTCCATGGATATATTAATCACTCTTTAATCTCTACTGAACAATTGGAGTGGTATTCACATTTTAAAGACGCTCTAAATTCGAGGGAATAACTGACTCAAAATCTTTTTTTAAGGACAAAGTTTAGAAAGAATTTTTTCAATTCTTGCCCATATTGGTTTAAAAAGCAACTAGATTATTAGAATTTTAATTCCTAGCAGAACTGGAGGGACCTAAATTGGAGGGTAAGGAGCCTCTTCTCATGAAAATACAACTGTGGATGTGTGACTGATCACAATAACATCATTCAACCCCTTGCCAGATTCTCTGGACTCAATTTCTGAGTAACTTTTTTGTTGACATGCCCAGGGAGTGCTCATTAGATTCAGTTCTCAACTCTGAAAATTGCCACAGGTGAGCTGCCAACAGGACACCTCTGCTTTCTGCTGGGAGGTGCTCTCCCTGTGTGCCCTGGCCTATCCTTCAGTTTGATCCACCAAAAAGAACCCAGTTTAGGACTCCCTTTCTTCAGAACCAGAAATCACATTTTCCTAGTTTATCCAGTGTGTGCTTCAATTCAGTTAAAATGCTATCGTCCTGTTACCCCATTCTATCATATTGAAAACATCCTGGTATCAGTCCAGAATTGACAGGAGAATAAAGATTGCAGGACCTTTTTTTTTTATTTTTAAACAAGTATTGTTATGTGATAGGTACGTCTCCTGATGAAATGAGACTTTTAAATCTATAATACACAAAATCTATAATACACAAAACAAGGAGACAGAAAATCTCCTTGACTTTATTTTTTTTAAATGGTTTCCTTCTTCCCTGCATTTATGGATGGAGTTAGCCCTGTGGTGATTTTTTAGTCTGCTAGCTAATATGCTTCAGAAGCTTACTTTGTAGACACATTTCTAATTAACTTCCCATTGCAGTACTAAGTAAGCTTCCAGTTTGAAATAAGAACAGACTCATCTCTCGATAAACACAAAAACACTCAAAATCCTCAACCTAGAACAGGCATCCAAAAAAAACCTGGGCCAAGAAAGATTTTGAGAACATTCACTCAAATACAGGCAGAAGAGTGTGACTTAAGAATGGAGCACTGAACTGCTGGATAGAGAATTGTTTTTCACTTAAAAAATAAATTAAAAATCCCCAATTTGGGAATATTTAAGGTATTTCTCTATAAGTAGAAGCAGGAATATTTTTGTATAAGAGATATCTACACAAATCTTGTTCCCCTGGATATAATGTGGCAATCACTGCTTGGAAAACATAACTGGGATTCCAGGGGCTTAAAGGGAAGGGTGCACTGGGCTATCAGCTGGGAGGCAATGCATAAATAGAGTACCCCGTCACTTAACTTGTGGCGTGAGCTCATAAAGACATAAAATTACTCATTAAACTCCTTCTTGGTTTATGGCAACTCAAGGAGAAAAAAATAAAATAAAATAATGGTTTTGCCACTCCTGCCTTCTTGGAGCATTCCTTGCAGCTCCTGACAAACTGCATACATCTATTGCAGTTTCTTGCAAAGATCTGGGATGTCCTAAGATCAGCTACAAATAAATGATAAATTCAGTCACAGTGTGTGGTGTTTAATAAAATAGATGGAGAAAGAAGCTTTGACCATTTCTTGGTCTGTCTCATTGCCCTAGAGTTTTAATCAAGGCTCTCCACTTCCTTACCTGCCTAGAACCAACCTGTCCTGACTGCCCAATTCACCCTTTTAAGTTTATTTCCATGGTAAAAACCAGCTCCCTGTTCTTCCAGGAAAATATCTTGGAATTCTGTGGGCAAATAACCATGGGATTACAATCCCTGGAAATACTACCTTGGGTCACAGCCACCAGCCTTTTGTTTTTGTGGTGCCGTGTGGTTTCTAATCCCCGACACACAAAACAACTTTAGATCGGAGAGAAAAGAATGGACTTCTAAATCGCCATCTCTATTTTATTGTTCACGTTTCGTATTGTTTTGAGTGAAATTGGAAAAATTGTCTCCTTTCTCCGTATTGCCAAAAGGCATTCAGGTAATGAAGTCTGTAACTAAGCGGTAATTGAATCAGCATAATTTGCACACTGAATGGTTTTCAAATGCTCCCAGTTTACAATTAAAGGAGAATTAATGCGCTTGTTGTTGAGAACGCAGCGCATTAGAATAAATCCAGCACTGTTGTTGTAATGAGTGGAAAACGGTTTAACTGCCAACAAACACATTTAAAATTTAACACAACGTATTGATTTCACTTCTGCTTTTGATAGATTATTTTCCAGACTATCGAAATACTTGCTCCAAGCAATAAACTGCACCACAGCCCCAAGCCTTTTGCCGTGTGTGAGCACAGTCCAAGGACATAAGAACAGTCTTGAGGTTCAGGTCATCCGTAAAGGTATGCAGAGGAAAGGGGCAGGAGGGTTTCCATGGTCAAGGGAATCGTTAATAACCCTCCTCTGTAGCTTTCATTTTGCTCCCCGCCCCTTCTTTCAATAAACAATTGCTGTATTTCCTCTGGCCAAACTTTGTGCCCTCGGTCTTTCGGTTCTCAATGTCAGTGAGTAGACTGGACACAGGTGGGGGCAAGAATGATTGAAGATGGAAAATGGGAAGGACAATTTTTACATTCTGTCTGCGTTCCAGCCCGGGAAGGCACAGACTTCGGTGACAGAGTCAGAATGGCTGTTCTTTTGGATTGGCTGCCCTGGCTTTCACCTGTTTACCCCAAGGTGTCCTGCAGGCGAGGACACTGACGCGCAGCGCCCTCTGGCGTCCGAGGCTGCGATAGTCAGGCGATAAAGATGCAAAGACAGGCAACACTGAGGGTTCCTGGATTGAAGCCGAAACCCGGGAAAGGCACACACCCTCACATACATATTCACATACGCGTATACATACACACTCATTAACATACACAGAGTTCACACAACTAGCAGCCCTGCAGTCATATGCACCAGGGCAACAGCTGGGAAACGCTCTCAACTGAAGGGTTGGCAACACTTTTGCTCCCTGGCTTGTGGGTTCTGAAGCCCTTGGGATTGAGGGACGGCACCCCCCCCATCCCTTTTTTCCAGCCCCGTCAGAGAGCTCAGGCTGCCCCAGCGCTCCTCGCCCCCGTCAGAACACACTGAGCCCTCCGTGCGCTCTTGTGGCTCAGAAATAAGCTATGGGGAGTCGGTGCACTGAACACAACTTCGCCAGCAGGGTGCGAGTGTCCCTGGCCCTCCCTGAAGCCAGACAGGAGAAATCGCTCTCTCCGTCTTGGCTCCACGCGGTGCCCACAGCTACCAATTCATCTCCACCCCCAGTTCCAACAGCGTGCAAAATCCAGACCCCCGAAACCCCACTCCAGAAAGACAGGCAGTGGCTTTGCTTAGTATTTTCCTGACAACAAGGTCTGCCATTCCCTAGTAAGGGGCTCGGCCCTGGAACTGGGGTTCGGTTATCTGGTGGAAAGAAGAGATTGGGAGGAGAGGGAGGAGAGCCGCTACATGTTTGCCGGGGCAACCCAGACCGAACTCTAATCGCTTGTGGTGCTCGTGTCTGATACACTTGTCCTCTGTGAACCCTACAAGTCGAACAAAGTTACCTGCACTTCTTTATGTGTCATATCTCCAAACTGGGGGACCAGGTGGGTGGATTCACTTTCAAAGTCACAGACCTAGGCAAATTCGTGCTCCACACTCTCAACCTCCATTTCCTTTCGTTTAAACTCTGTGGATGAACTAATGAGAGTTCCGTGTATAGTCAACCCTTTCTTTTGCCCTCTCTCCCCATAAAGCATCCCGTCCCACTAGCTCCTCGGTTTCTGGGTACTAGGGCGCCCTAGACTCTGTTCAGAATCACGCTCAGGAAAAGGGGGACTGGAGCAAGAAATGAGGGTGGGAAAACCGGAAAATCCCGCAGGGAACCAAAGACCAGCTTGCCAAAGTTGTTCCAACACGGTCGCTAGGAACGCTGCTCTCGCTGAACTGGCGATCTCACCCTCCTCCCGCGCGCCCCTGGTTGTCTGGCCTCGCGACCAGGGTGGGATTGCGGGGGCGCCGGATCGGCAGCGACTTACCAAGTAGACTGTGGGCTGCAGGAGGAGAAGCACGTACCAGCACGCAGCCTGCATCCTCCCGCGTCTCAAACTTCCTCGGCGGTGCTTTCGCTGAGTCTTTGTTCCTTCAAAAACATAGATCCACCTGACATCCACTTTACAGAGCAAGGAGCGCTCTCAGCAGCCTAGATACAAATGAAATTAGACATCCCATGACCACGCGGGCAAGGTTAGGCTTGGCGACCAAGCGAGGAAAGGGGGTCGTGGAGGGGAGGGGTGGACCAAAAACCCGGAGGCGGGGGGCAGGAAAAATTGAAAAGCGAGTAAATCCAGCGCCCGAAACCAGCGAGCGCGCTGTCCGCAGGCAGGCGGGCAGGAGGGTAGGAGGATGAGGGGCTCCTTGCGCCCTGCACTCCTCGGGTGCGAGTTCCCGGCCAGTGGAGACAGGAGGTGGAGGGGCACACAGAGCCGCGTGCAGGCTGGTTCCGAGCCCAAGCGTCTCTGGCAGCGAGACGTGCCCTAGTGTTTGATGGCCGGGCGGCTCGGACTTAAAGGCGGCGGCTGGTTCTTCGCCAGCCCTGGCAGTGCTCACACACGTACACACCAGCAGAGAGAGGAGAGAGAAAGAGAGAGGGAAAGCGGGCTGGAGAGACTGAGTGAGGGGGGCGCGGGAAGAGGAAGGGGTAGGTAGAGCTGACCGGGATTAGGTGCTGGGTATCTTAACACGTTCCATGGAGTGGGGGTGGGGAAAGGGAATGCAATTTGCATACAGTAAAGCGGGCTCAGTTTACCCATTCGAGCCCCCTGCACAGAGATAACACGCGCATACAAGCACATCTTTGGCACTACTTTTTTTCGAGCCAAAGGGCAGAGTCAGTCGCTAACTTCTAGAGTGGAAGCCTACCCGGGTCTGTGAGGTCACCCGCCAGGCTCATTCTGTCCCCCAACCAGTGGCCCTCCCGCCGCCCCTTCCCCGTGTCCCACCACCCCGCTCCAAGATATCCTCTCCGGGACTGTGGAGGCGAAGTGTACGTACCGCACAGGACTAGGGGCGAAACCGGAGAGCAGGGACCGCTCTGGGCAGGCTCCATGGAGGAGCTACTCGGGCCTGGCGTCTCCGGCGCCCCGGACATGCCCTCCCTGGCGCTTCATCTCCATGCTCAGGCGCTGACCGGTCCCGCTGCCTCGTCCAGCGTCGGCGGAGTCGGCGTCTCAGTGCCCGGGTCGCGCTCAAGATCGGTTCCGTGGGAGCCTAGGCTTGGCACAGTTGGATTCACGGTGCAGGAAACTTAAGAGGCAAGAGAGGGAGGGGGAAGCAGAGGAGAAAAGAGAGGAAGAGAGAAAGGGAGGGAGTAAGAGAGGGAGGGAGAGAGGCCAATGCGTTGGGCGAATGCGCCGGACGGACTGGGACCCGCCAGCGCTGGCTCCTGGACGAGCAGTCCGGGGCTCCTCGCTTTCCGAGGCTGCTGAAGGATGGTAGAAATGACTTAAGGGGAGGAGACTGGGCAAGTCCTCGGGACTTGAACTCGAGAGATAAAACACGGGCCTTCCAGAAGAAAAAAAGCAACACGGCAAGCGCAAACGGTCCGAGTTTCTGAGGGAGGGGTGGGGTGGCAAGACCTGGAGGCTCCTGGCGCACCGAGCAGCTGCACGTCTACCGCGATACCGGGAAGCCAGGGAGCCACTCTGGAGCGGAGAAGCAGGCCCTCTGCTTGGTCCTGCCCGGCCACTGGGGGACGCTCTGGAGCACGCTGGGGCTCCGGGCGCCGACGAGGTGGTGCTTTCTCCGTAGGTCTGCCGCTCACAGCGCCTACCTTCCCGACACGGGCAATTGCATTGGCACGTGCGTGAACGATTCCTCAGAGACTAATACCCCGAATAAATAGATCCCACTCCCAGGCTCTCCGTAGGCCAGGCCCGTAGGGAGAAGTGGCTCCTGAGGTATCTCTGGTGACCGCAGCGCCCAGTCCCCTGGGGGCGTGAGGAGGACTGCGACCGCCAGGGGAGTGGTGGGGAGCGTAGTGGGGCGGTGCGTAGGGCAGGAATGGGCGCAGGAGGGAGCAGGGCCCCCCGGCCCGCCTCGGGCGCAGACTCTAGGCGCCGCGGACCTGTGGCTACCGGGCCCGATGTGAGGGCGCTGCGGACCGCCAGCCATTCAGCGCGCGACAGCCGAGAGGACCGGGCGACCTTGCGCGTTCGACTCCTCGCCGCGGGCTGGGCCGAGCGAGAAGAATTGGGTGGAGGGGGGACGCGGGTAGAGGCCTTGAGCCTTTGCCACCTCCCTCGTTCCTGATACCTCCTACCAACCAGCGTCTCCCACTCTTGGCCTCTTTGCTCTGACTCTCGCTGTCCTTCCCCATCTCTCCTTTGCTGTCTCTCTCTCCATCTTTCTCATTCTATCTCCTTTCTTTCTTGTGCTCTGTGCCTATCCTTCGGCTGCATCTTTCTACCTCTCTGTGTGTGTCTTTTAGGATTTCCGACTCTCTTCATCTCTGTATTTCTCTGTCTCTACCTCACCCCCACATTCCTCTCAAACCTTGTCCTCCCCCCCCCCCCCCGCCCCTTCACTCTCTCCAGCGCACAGCCCTTAAGCCAGCTTCGCCGTTATCTGAGATCCCGGGACCAGGCCCTTCTACTGCCGGCTGTGCCACCAGCGCCTCCTCAGGGTGCCCAGACTCAGTCAACAAAGTCTGAGCACCGCTGAACGCATTTTTCTTCCCCTCACTTCGCTGGTTCTCTCTCCAAACTCGCCCTTCACCAGAGCTTGACCTGGAATGCTACCCTCTACACAATGAAAATTAGTAATCTGTAAGAGTTGGGATGAAATTTATCTCAGGAGCCCTAGTTGATGGCATCCAAATATGATGGTGATTTTTAATGAGTCTTAGGGAGTCCTTTCCTCCAGTGTGGCTATTGGACACCTCAGGCTCCACCGTTTCTGACCGGCTGGGGGCCCAGACACAATAGGTCCTGGAGAACTATAGGTTGAGCTCCCCTGGAGAAGCTGCTTAATCCCCAGCCCCCAACACCAACAATCAGCATAACCACCCTTTTCTGGAACAAAGGCAGAAAGAACCCCACTGAGACCTTCCCCTGGAATCAGACCTCCAATTTAAATCCCCACTGGAGGACATACTGCCAGGCACTTTGAGGCCTACACTTTCCCTTCCAACTAAAAATAGCTCTTTAAAGAGCAAACTCTCTAATCTGCTTCTGTGACCTCTTGGAATTCATTGGGGCATATGCAGAGTAAGGCAGTGAAGCACATTTTCTAAGTGGGACTCTGAAAATGCACTTTGGAAAAAATGCACATTTATATATAGTATAGTCACAATGTTATCCTGGCTATCTTCATTTACCTGGTTTTTCATGTTCTTAAAAAGTTTAAAGAAGAAAAATAAACTTTAGGGCACCCATATCTGAGGCTGAAGGGTCAAAGTAGAGCAAGGGAAGCTTTGTCTGTCTCCACCCTTTAGGATTCAAAAATGGGGATCAATCCTAAAATTGGTCCCCATTTTTGCATGAGCTCCCAGGCCCTCCCAGGATGGAGTGTGGAGCTGGAGTAAATGTTGCCTGCCTCTCTCCAGATGCCCAGGTACAATGCAGTCAGGGCTGAACTTGGAATATGACCTTTGGGAAAAACGAGAAAGAGTCAGGCCCGCTTTGGGATATACCAAGTTCTTTTTTCTAAACCTTACTTCAAAAACGTTCTGCCTCTAGTGCCATTTAGCCTTAAAAATTGCTGCTTACGAAATAGAGAGACGATTAAGGATCTTAAAATCTCTGTCTGAATGGGACTGATTATTTAAGAAAAGCACCACAGGCACCTAGTAATGGGAATTGGTCTGACACTTTGTTCTGTGACAGAGGGTGCCAAAGAGCTTTTTATGGTAATGACCTGAGACCTTCTGCCCATTCAACTCTTACTGGATCCTATGAGACACTTGGCCTGAGATATGAAACAGCAGTGGATTGTCATTTTTTATATCTTTGCTAGAGTCTTCATTTCCTGTAGTACTCTATTAGAAAAGGACACTAAGCCAGGTAAGACTTATCATTGTTTCTGCTAAACCTCTCCAATTTTAATGACATAATTTTGGGGGGTGGGAGGCAATGGGAGACAAGGATGGCTCATTCACCCTCTTTCTTTCCTATCATTTGCTTTAAAAAAAAAAAGTAAAAACAATAAGGACATAATTTTCAGACATCCTTCTGTTTAAAGTGTTATCCCACTCTAAAATATACTCTTGGACTACATCCACAATCAGCCTTACCAGGACAGGACAAAAGTGTACCCTTAAGGAGTATAGTATTTGTGCCAATTTTTTTTTTTGAAAAGTTTCTGTTAAGAATCCTTTCAGAGGGCACCTGGTTGGCTCAGTCATTGGGTGTCTGCCTTCGGCTCAGGTCATGATCCCAGGGTCCTGGGATCGAGCCCCGCATCGGGCTCCCTGCTCCGCGGGAAGCCTGCTTCTCCCTCTCCCACTCCCCCTGCTTGTGTTCCCTCTCTCGCTGTGTCTCTCTCTGTCAAATAAATAAATAAAATCTTTAAAAAAAAGAATCCTTTCAGAAATCACTCTCTAAATTCTGTGTGTGATGCAACTTAATACACATGTAAACTCAGCATCAGTTATAACCATGGTCTAAAACAATCCTGTGCCCTCTGCTTTTCCCCAAGTCTACCTGATCCAATCTGAAATGAATAGTATAAAGCAATATATATTCTTCTCCAAGAAATATGTCTTTTAAAAGAATTAAAATGAGCTAACAAAAGGAAACAGTGATATTAAGCAATTTTCCTGATAATTAAAACCAGAAAAAATTAAAATTAGAATTCATCTGAGATATACTGATAATTCTGTTAACTGCAATTAGTTGTTTTGGTTGATTTGGTTGGGTTCACCTGTATGACTCTTTTTCTGAGGGGGAAAGAAAGGGCAGAAGTTGAAAGTTTGAATTATCTTGGGGCTGGGGAAAAGAAAGAAATTAACTTTGAGTTCTATAAAACTCTGTCCTAAAATGAACCTGTCTTAAAATGAATAAATATCATCATCTTTCACCCAAAATCCAAATAAAAACAGAAAACAGTTGTTATAAAGCACCCAGCTGTGGTATTGCCTAAGCTTCAGGCCAAATTATATCACTTTGTACATAGTAACTGCACTGTACCTATTTTTTCCCTAACAGTGACACAAAACTTATAAGGCATGAATTATCCTTCTGCCTTGACCTCAGTATAACCTGATATTTGCATGTTGATGACCTTGGACAAATGCCTGAAGATTCCTCTGGCCTCAATACCCTCCCCTCTATAATGAAGAAGTAGGATTAGATGATGTTTAAAATGCCTTTATTCTATTTTTGTATGATTAAATAAATGTAAAGTCATCTCTGCCTTAAAAAACTTCACAAATGTCAACTGCATTTATGATTTTCAAAAATATTAACAATTTAAAAAGAATATATTTTGTTCAGTGCACTGCAAAGATTTTAGGCAAGTGTGTTTGTGGGTTTGAGGCCTTTTTGTGCATTTCTTCTGTGCCCCACCCTCATAACCTTTCTTCTAGGTTAAGGGTTGACTCTATTGTATTAATTATATCATTTTTTAAGATAAATTGTTTGTGCATGTTTTTAATGTCATTGATTTATGAGAATGTACACTCAGAATGGCATCCCTATTAGACTTATGAATATTTGTTTAAAAGACCCATAGCCATTTCCACTACCTTTGTAAAATTTTTAAATGTCACTCAGGACAACTAAGAAACCCCCTGGCCCTTCCACACCCCAAGCTATTTTGCTAGTGGAAGGAAGGAAGAATCATTTGCAAAGTGATTTGGGATTTGAATGTAGTAGAACTTGGTTAATAACTATGAGGCATGTGTGCTAAATTACCTTTACAAGAATGCTTTAATAACAAGATCACTGGACTAGAGAGAAAAAATAGCCGTCAAACTCTGAATAAAAAAAATTAAAGAGAATCAAAAAGCTTTATGTAGAAGGCATTTTCTTTTTTAGAGGTAATTTATATGCTCAGTCTTTGTATCCATATTTCATTTATTCTGCTAGGTGAGAACAGAGGGTTCTCAAAGGTAGGGTAGTTTTAATTATACTCACAAACTTTAAAAAGAGAACGAGCACAATAAGAGAAACTGAAGAAAGTCAGCATTAAAAAGGCAGTTGAATGTAAAAGATGTGAAGATTGGGGTCATCGCCCAAAAATCATAACCAAAATTTTAAAAAATATCGTGACTAAGCAAACCTTTGCATTATAATCTAATTACAAAAATTCTTCATGATGGTCCCTCCAGGGATTATTAATTGACAGTTCCCTGAAGCAGAATCATTAAAGACAAAGAACTTGATAACCAATGTTCTGTTAACAAAGTGAAACACAGTCTATGCTTTCAGCCAGAAAGAACACTGGGGCTCTGAACCACATAGAGGTAGAAGAAATTATGAGGACAAAGGTTGCAAGCCCTGTGGTTGCCTGAATGCTGAAAATGAGGCTGCGAATGCATATTTCATCTCCATAATCTAAAGTCCATGGCTACTTTGAAACACACACCTTTCCAGCTTTTATCCTGATTTGGTGACATGAAAACGGAACTGCAAACTATAGGACCGCTACAGGCAAGGAGCAAATGGCTGCTTCAACCCAAATATCATAATGATAAGAATGTCTTGGATCAGACATCTTTTAAATTAGAACTTTCACAGGGATGCAATGACCCCCTCAATTTCCCTTTTTAACATCAGATTAATGAAAACAACTACACCAGAATTTTGCCATAATTAACTTCAAGGCTGATGCCATAAGAATCTCATAATCTTACATTTTTCCACTTTTCTAGCTCTAATAATAAAATGCTTTTGACAAAACTCAAAGCAAAATGGTGTAACATCAAATTTTGTATTAAACTGGGGGGTAGTTTCTCAAAGGTCCACAGATTTCAATAGGATAATAATAGCTACCCGTTTAGGGAGTGCTAGACACATGCTGGAACCATGCCCTGGGTTTTATTTGCCTTATCCCACTGTTTCCCTAGTGATTCTGGGAGCCTTAATTTGCAATTTAGGTTGTTTTTTTTTAAAGATTTTATTTATTTATTTGACAGCGAGTGAGCGCACAAACAGGGAGGGGCAGGCAGAGGAAGAAGCAGGCCTCCCGCTGAGCAGGGAGCCCAATGTGGGCTCGATCCCAGGATCCTGAGATCATGACCTGAGCGGAAGGCAGACGCCCAACCGACTGAGCCACCCAGGCACCCCTGCAATTTAGTTTTTTGGGGTTTTTTTAAGATTTTATTTATTTAATTTGAGAGAGAGAATGAGATAGAGCGCATGAGAGGGGGGAGGGTCAGAGGGAGAAGCAGACTCCCCGCTGAGCAGGGAGCCCGATGCGGGACTCGATCCTGGGACTCCGGGATCATGACCTGACCCTGGCATGTCGCTTAACCAACTGAGCCACCCAGGCGCCCTGCAATTTAGTTTTGAAAGGAAACCTCTCACGTTAGATAAGAAGATCTCCTTCCTCACACTTGTTCTCCATCAAAGCTGACTTGAAATTTGAGAGTCGCTGGACCATTCATTGCCGCTCCCTCCTGCTTGTCACTCTGCATTTCAGCTTCAGTATCACCATTCCTTCTCCACACCTTTCAAGTCATCTTCTAACCACTCATTCTGAGATTACCCACATGCTCCTCTGTATACACTAAACACCGGTGCTTCTGAGGGCTCCATCAGTAACTCTCTTTCTCTTTTCACTCCGCCTAGGCAATCCTGCCTATTCCTGTTGTATTTACTGGTTGTATTTACTGTTTACCCCCAATGACCAATGAGTTCATAAATCCAGCTCTGATATTTTTCTTGACCCAACTATCCAGTTGTCCATTTAGATATCCTAGAGATACTTAGAATTAAGACGTCTAAAACTGAACACATTATTACCATTACATTACACATTACATAGTCTGTTAGTTGGTGTGACAGATTCTAGAGTTCTCTACTTGTAATAGGAATAAGTTCCTGTATTTTGCCAAGTAACCTCACGGTGGAATGGGAAAGTTTTCCTCTTTCCTTCTTCCTTCCTTCCTTCCTTTTTTTCCTTCCTTCTTCCTTCTTTCTTTCGTCTCCTTACTTCCTAAGAAATCCTTCTTTAGGATTCCTTTCAATCCTAATGAGAGTCTTCAAGAGTATAGCATGTTTCCAACTTGTTCCTCTGGCCATCAGGAGAATAGCACACACCAGGTAGAAACTGCGTCATTCACTATGGATCCTGAAATGAGAAACCACTTGGAGCAGACCAGAACCTGACCTGTGACCTGAAGTATAGCCACCAAAGCTGACTTGCAGTCCCACAGATCCAAAAGTGAGCAATAAATGTTTATTGCTTAACTATCAAAATGTTGGGGTTATTCGTTTTGCAGCCAAAGTTGACTAATTAGTGACACCACTACTATACTGGAAAACAAAAGTATCAGATTCTGTTATGCTTTCTTTTTCTCCTACCCAGCAAAAATAAAATTATTAACACCTCTCAACTTTTCACGTGATTATCTCTCCTCTCCTCTGTTCCTGCTACTGACTGAGGCTCATATCATCAGTCACTCGGTCTAACGGCAATAGTTTTCTAACTAACCACCCCCTTTCAGCTTGTACCTCCGTACATATGCCCTCCTCAGTGCCACCTGGATGACATGGCTAAATCATCATACACTTGTTTAAATCTCTTCACAGCCTCCCACCGTTGACAGAATCAAGTCAAACTCCTTAGCCCAGCACAGAAGACTGCTTTAAGCTGACCTCTGTCGACTCCTTCATCCTCATCTCCTGCCTCCTGGCCCCCACTTGACAGCATACTTCACATTCATCAGTTACAAGATCCTTAGAGCTTCCAACACACAGATGTATGTCTCAACTTGAGGCCTCTGCACCTTCTTCCCTTTGTTTTAAATCCTTTCACCCCAACCTCTAGATGAACCCCTAATCTTCCTACAAATCTCTGCTCAGAGATCACCTCCCATCCTCTCCACTTGTCTCAGAGATTTGCACACTAAATCATATTATTAAATCAATTACATCATGCTGTTTATACATTTGTCTTCCCTCCTGGACTTTGTCATTCACTTTTTTTTAAAGATTTTATTTATTTATGTGTGAGAGAGAGAGAAGGAGAGACAGTGAGAGAGTATAAGCGGGGAGGAGAGGGAGAAGCAGGCTCCCTGCAGACCAAGGAGCCCGATGTGGGGCTCGATCCCAGGACCCTGGGATCATGACCTGAGCCAAAGGCAGACGCTTAACTGACTGAGCCACCCAGGCGCCCCTGGCATTCACTTTTGTACCCCTTGCCTTACCTTGGACTAGATTAAGTTGAATGTTCAGCCACACTTGGAAAGCACAGTGCCCAGAGAACAGCCTAGTGCACCTCTTAAAAGAAAGCATATCAGAGACTCTGGAATAACAAGTCTTCCTCTATGAAGTACATAAATAGTACATAATTGGAGAAGGTTTTGAGGCAAATCTCAGCCTAGTGAAATTAGTAAAAGAACGGGACCAGTGTGGGAGGCTTAGGCCAGAAGGCATAGCTCCTTCACCCCAAACAGTCTTCTTAGAATCAGGGGCTAAATGAATAATCAGGTCTGAATGTGTCACTTCTAAGACCAAGAATACCTTGGTACCAAAAAGTCCCCAGATATCCCTAAGTTTGAGTTTCATCTTGCATAGGTATACCCCAGAACCTATCTCAAATTTCAGTTGTTTCACCTCTTAATTAGTTTCCTACCCAAAGATGTATTATAATCAGACCCTGCATTATCCCCTCTGCTGTAAGGACCAGCTGAAAGAGGCCAGGGGATGGAGAGAGGAGGGTTCAAGAGAGGAACATGAACACCATCATCATAGCACTACCAATTCTGGACCTGGTAAATGCAGTTAACCCATAGAAAAACAGGATACTAGGCCTTAGGACTGTGGGCTTCTGAATGAATCTTTTTAGCAGAAAGTAGAACTATGAGACCTTTGGTCAAAGAAAAGCACTAGCACTTTTTTCTGTCACAGTTAAACTCCTGACATGATAAACACCAATGGCTCTTGCTTCATGATCTCTGAGGTCTCACTCAACACCGCTGAATCATGTCTCCCTCCCTCCATTGACAGGACTCTAAGGTAACCTGTAGCCTACATTTTACTGGATTTGGTGGCCTTTCTCAAATTTCATTATCAATTCTCCACAAAACCACCCTTTGCAGGTTTCTTTTCTATGTCTTTGGCAGTTCTTTCTTATCTCTAGCGCTGGCTGTTCTTACCAACTTTCCCCAGGGTTGTCAGTGTTCAGTCTTTCAAGCCCTTCCCTTTGGCCTAAACTGCACTCTAACATCTTCAGCTACCAGAGGACATCTTCACTCAATGTCCTACTGCTGTCTGACACACAATGTTCAAGAATGAACTCACCATGGGGCACCTGGGTGGCACAGTTGGTTAAGTGTCCTACTCTTGCTTCCAGCTTAAGTCATGATCTCAGGGTCATGAGATGGAGTCCCACATTGCGCTCCACGTAGAGTCTGCTTGGGACTCTTTCTCCCTCTCCCTCTGCCCCTCCCCCCTGTTCTTTCCCTCTCTAAAATAAAACCTTAAAAAAAAAAAAGAATGAACTCACCAATACCCTCAATAATCACCCCGTAACACAGACACATGTTCCTACTCACAGCCAACCTAATTTCATTAGTGGGATCCAATTTTTCTCTGTACATGGCCTTTAAAGCTTAGAATTAACTCTCATTGTTTTTGTATGTATCTCCTGGACCATTCAGGCATACTGTCTTGTCAAGTCATCCTTCAGAATATCCCTTGCACCCACCTTCTGCCACTGTAGACCACATCTTCATCATCTCGTATCTGGACAACTACCTCCTAACTGATTTCCCTGGCTATAATCTATTTCCCCAAATTAATCTCATCACTGCAAGCACCATAATGGTAGGGACTATGTCTTATTCATCTGTGTACTGCCAGCACATAGTAGATTCTCAATAGATACTTGCCTGATGCATGGATCAATTCTTTACACTACCTCCAGATTATTTCTTCAATAACATATTCGCCGTATTATCCATTGAGCTCACACACAATTTCTTTTATCTTCCCATGTCCATAGCAGCGCTATTTTTGTGTATTTTTTCCAATCAACTATTTCTTCAAGAGAGCTCTCACTCAGAAACATGACAAGCAAAACACAAACGTAAAGTGTCTCTGGTTAAATATGGGGTAGAATGCTAGATCTACACCTATAGCCTCTCTATGCCACCTTTCCTCTGTCCCATCCCCAAGCAATCCTAGAGCTAGTAACTGTCTAGGGTACCCTAAGACAGTAGTTTCCAAACGTTAGTTTGCTTAATTTTCACCTAGAGGGTTTATTAAAATGCACATTACCAGGCCCTACTTTCTATTATGATTTATTGGTCTAAGCTTTGATCCTGAAAAGGATGCATTTTAAAAAGCATCCAGGTGATCCTGATAAACACTGTCAGAAGAATGCACTTTGAGAAATCTTACTTTAGAAAGTGGTAGATTGGAATATAAAAACCCTGTCTCACAGGGTGACATGTGAACCTCCTGTGGTAGCAATTAAAGTCAAAGCCTCATGAGATGACAATTGAGTAAAGATTGAAGGAGGTAACAGAATAAGCCATGTGGATATTTGGAGTAAGAGCTATTCAGGCAGGGGCACCTGTGTGTCTCAGTCAGTTAAGCGTCTGCCTTCAGCTCAGGTCTTGATCATGACCCCAGGATCCTGGGATCAAGTCCCGAGTCAAGTCCCGAATCAGGCTCCTTGCTCAAAGGGGAGTCTGCTTCTCCCTCTGCCTGGTGCTCTCCCTGCTTGTGCGCACTCATGCTCTCAATCTCTCTGGTAAATAAATAAAATTAATTAAAAAAAAAAAGAAAAAACAGACTGAGAAGAGTAGTCACTGATGTTGGAGGAAGCTTGGAAAGAGGAGGAGGCAACTCAGTCAAACACCTTGATAAGTCAGGGAAGATTGGAACTAACAACCGAATTTTGAACCAAGGAAGTCTCTGGCGATCTTAACAAGAGGAGTTTTAGTGGGTGAATATGGGGAAGCTGAATGGAGCAAATTCAAGAAAGAAATATAAAAAGCATGAGTGTGTACACAAGTGAGTATGGGCCAGTCTTTCCAGATGTTCTTTCATCCCTTTTTAATTTCCTTCTACCTGAGTCTCTGTACCATCTAGTATCAGTGTACTCATATTGACATTTTATCATATTTTGCCCTCAATGATACTATGTTTATATCTTCTTTCTAACTAATTTGGAAGATCTTAATGGAGAAAATCAAGATCAACTTTTACATCTGCAAAACCCCCCCCCTCAGTGAGTTACATAATTCTGCACCTATAGTATTTGAAAACACATGATGAACTAATAAATATTTATCTAAGGACATTCTGTACCCCTTTTTCTAGCTCTTCTGTCTGATTATAATTTTAATTATAGGTCAGATTTCTACTCCTCACTTTGAACTTGAAGGACCTTCATGAAATGGTCCTAACCAAAATGTATCTTTTAGTATTTTCTTATCTATCCCTCTGCTTTAGTTAAGACGGTTTACTGACCATTTCCTGAAAAGAGGACATTTATTTTTACCTGTCATTTTAATTATAATACTATCCTTGTCTGAAAATTCCTCCTCCAACCCAAGGGCTTTTCTCCTCTCAGAAAGTAACCAAGAAAGGATCCTAATCTCAACTTTTGGTGCTTTTTTTTTTTTAATATACAGTTACTCCAGATTTTAAGCTTATCATCGATACCTAAACATCATGACTTCTCATATTATCTACTGGATTCAAAAATTCTACTTTTATATACATTCCATTTTTTTAAAAAAAAAAATCTTAGACCAATCTTAGCATTTTTAGTTTTCTATTTATTCTATCCATCAAATAACACTTTTAGGACCAATGAAAAATCAGATGAGAAACAAAATATCACCACACATGAGGACATTTAATGAAAGATTAATATGAGAGAATGGAAAAAAGAAGAAGATAGCAGGAGGGGAAGAATGAAGGGGAGTAAGTCAGAGGGGGAGACGAACCATGAGAGACGATGGACTCTGACAAACAAACTGAGGGTTCTAGAGGGGAGGGGGTGGGGGGATGGGTTAGCCTGGTGATGGGTATTGAAGAGGGCACGTTCTGCGTGGAGCACTGGGTGTTATGCACAAACAATGAATCATGGAACACTACATCAAAAACTAATGATGTAATGTATGGTGATTAACATAACAATAAAAAAATTTTTTAAAAATGAGAGAATGGATAAATGATGAAGGGATGAATGGATTAATGAAAATGACTTTACACTACAGTTACTTCATTTATCATACAGTATCTTCTTTAATACTCTCAAGAGCCATAGGATGTGGGTAGTATACTTTTTATAAGACTATGACGAAATAGTCTTTTTTAAAAAGATTTTATTTATTTATTTGAGTGAAAGAGAACAAGAGAGAGCATGAGCAGGGGTGGGGGGGCAGGAGCAAAAGTCAAAGGAAGAGAGAGAAGCAGACTCTCCACTGAGCAAGAAGCCAGACACTGGCACTCAATCCCAGGAACCTGGGATCATGACCTGAGCCAAAGGCAGATGCTTAACCAACTGAGCCACCCAGGCGCCCCTATGGTGAAATAGTCTCAAAGAGGTTTACCTGCCCAAGGTTAATGCCAGGACTTTGGAACCTAAATCTCTGACTCTAGAATCCAGCCCTGTCCTGTTTCCTTCATATTTGTTTGCTAGATAAAAATATAAAACCACTCAAAACCTAATTCAAAGCTGTTTTCCAACCTCTTCACTTAGATAGAATTGATGAGGTTTTGCTGAATTTGTTTTTCAATGAAATTGTAGTTCTTTATTCTTTTCTTCTTCAATAACATATGAACTACCAGTATCACAATTGGTTTGATCATTTAACTTAAAGTGTCAGCAAAACAAAGTGCACCATTCTTAAACAACTCTGGTTTTGACCCCTTTACATCTCAAAGCTTTGTCAGACTACCATTGACTCCAGCAGTAATGGTTTACAAGTTTGAATTTCTGAAAATCAAGATAAAAATATTCTCTGGGAATACATTTCCTCTTTGGAGTGGACTTCTTTCTACCACAAGACCTTCCTCTCAGGTTTCTGATCTTAAGAGAACAAAACAAAGAATAGTTTATTAAGCAAGTGCCTTCTGAGCCTATATGAACTCCCACCTCAGACATACTTAAAAAGATGTTCTGTTTACTTCCTTAGTATGAAACTCTTATGAATTTTGAAAGCTTTCTTAACCTTCTTAGATCACTGGGGCACCATGAGATCTGAGTGAATAATTTAGGTAACAGGTACCCCAACATGATTAAATCTTTCAAGGTTAACAACAAAAATCTGGCAATCCTATTTTACTTTTGGTAAAAGTACTTTTACTTTTTACTTTTGGTCATGGGCTCTAAGTAAAAAACTAAGAAAGGAAAGTTATATGATACTATAAAAGAAGTATGTTCTCTAAAAATAAGAACCAACTAGTTATGGCAGCCAAGTAGTTCACTTAGCATCCCAAGTGCCCACCCAGGGTGCCTTCAGTCTGTAGCTTATAACCTAAAATCATCTGTCCCCAAACTTGAGGTTATGTTGAGATATTCAGAGGAGTTGTATATAAAACCAAAGTGCTTTAATTTTTAAAATTATCTTTGACATGGGGTGCCCAGGTGGCTCAGTTGGTTAAGCGTCCAACTCTTGATTTTAGCTCAGGTCATGATCTCAGGGTCGTAAGATAGAGCCCTGTGTCAGGATCCACACTCAGCGTGGAGCCTGCTTGAGATTCTCTCTCTCCCTCTGCCCTTCCCCCCACTCAGGCTCTCTTTCTTTAAAATAAATAAAATCTTTAATAAAATATGTTACCTTTGACAAATATGAAATCGGTATAAGTTAACTTAAATTTAACTGTATATTAGTTATTTTTTCATTTTATATAACATTAAATGCTTTTTGGTTTCATGGCAAATTGTGAATCTGCAATGTAGAGATTTTGGATTTCAGTTTCTATAATTCAAAAGAAGATGATCTATATTAGACACATGTTAATTTTGTGAAAAATGATCTTCCAACTGACTAAGATACTATTTATCTTCAGCCTACGTATTTTTATATTTTAAGTCTCAAGTTTACTACTTCTAACTCGTGTCTTAAGGTTTTAGAATCAGTTGATAGAATCTTTCCAGGTATTTTGGAGAAATTCGACAAACCGCTGGCTGAAACAGCAGGTATATGCTTTCTCTCTTTTAACATTTTCAAAAAGAGAATAGAAATGTAATGATAATTAACGCTGCATACTATTTTCTCTTTTGCCAAATCTTAACAGACTACTAGAAAGTGCATACCTTTCAATGAAAATTGACAAAAATAACCCTCAATGGAATGATTATGAAGAAGATTTTCCTGTTGAAGAGTGAAGATGAAACATGAAAAAGATCAGCTTATGCAGCAGACATTTTTCATTCTTTTTTACAACGTGAGCAAATGGAGGGTGAAGGAACGCCTTTACCTTTCATCATGTGCTCTGCTATGCTCCAAGATTTACAGTGACCCTTTAAATTTCAAAAGAAGGAAAAAAAGAAAAAAAAATCCTGCACAAAATAAGGAAACTGTCAGTCACTAGAGTCGTGACTATTGAGTACATTTTAACATGGATTACAAAGAGTTTATGACTGTTAACAAAACTAAGACCATGACTTTGAGGATCAACAAAATTTGAAAATGGGAGCATCCAAAACAAAGGGATGTTGTTTCTCCAGTGTAATGTGTTTTGAAAAGTTACTGCCCAGTGAGCACTGTTAAAAACCCTATTTCACTCATAACAAAACTGCACTTAGATTTTTAGTGAGTGAAGCCATAGTCAGAAGAGGAAGAAATCTGATCATTTGCATCACTTTTAATGTAAAATTTCACACTCTCCTTGATTCTGACAATAGTGTGATTTGTAAAGGACTCTTAATTGTGGTCAATTATTACAGTCCTCCAGCGCCACCTAGCGTTCGCCACATATTTATGTTGCCCAGCTCACCTATTCAACCAAACTAACAATTTCTTACAAAAGCATTCATACATCCTAAAGTAAAGGAACAGGAAGACTTCATAGCTTGATTTTCAAATCTTATAGTCAAGATATTTTCTGTTATCTTCTTTTAATACTTCTAAATTGCTGAAGGTCTCGTTATTTTTTGTTGAAGTGAAAGTCTTTTATATCTTTGGAGTTCATTCCTATTGATAAAGGTTTCATTAACTATTGCTTTCTGGCAAACTGATGTAATTATAAGGTTGACCTTGTTTTCTCATAAAAGGCAAGTTATTTTATGATTGATTCAGTGGAATATTTAAGAGATTTTAGAGTAGAAGCCTACACATATACGAACTGGGTTTACAGTAGCAGCCAAGGAAACATGGAAACAAAGGATGACAACTGAACACCGAATGTTTGTGAACTGACTTGGTGGAGAACACTCTCTGATTCTTGTTATTAGAAATAGTGATCACAAAAGGTTAAGGTGGGTGACATCTACTTCCCCACAACCTCATTACCAAATGATAATGGAAAGCATATCTCAGATCATATTATGCCACACCTATGGACATGTAGTAAATAAATAATCAATAGCAAGCACACACAAAACTGTTCATATAGTCTAGTCTATAAGTTTAACAAAATCCTGGTTCCATTCTTCCCAGTGATAACTGAACTGCCTCGTATAATGGATTCACTAGAGGCAAATATGGCAACATCCTTGAGGCAGAATTTTGTTATATTATGATCAGCGTCAGGCAACCAGATATCATTCTAAACCAATGGCTGGACACAAGGCCACTTAGAGGTAAAGCTTTATGCACCATCCTTATGGAAGAAAGCTATAGATCTCTAATTTTACTTTATGATAATTGCTGAAAATGATTTTGTCATACAGAGAAAAGGTGGTGTTAAAAAATATGATCCATTCCAAGTGTCAAATAGGTTGGGTATGTCCCAGAATAGCACCATCACCACCAACAACTAAATATTCCCTTGTTCTTAACACACATGGAAATGAGGTGGTTTCTATATGTGCCTCCAGGAAATATCCTATTATTCTGGTTTTCTCTTTCTCAAATCTCTTTATCAAAGTAATCCAACAACCAGAAAAATGTCTTTGCTTCTAGATAAGAAGTGCTAGGATTGGGTCAGATAAAAAGCATTGTCTAAGAAAACAGAATTACAATCTGGATCTTTCTAATCCAGATATACACCAGGGTAATAAACTAGCTTGGTCTGCTCACGGAAAAGCCAAACATTGCTGTGCAACTCCAGTCAGGTAATAAAGGAAGAAGGAGAAAGTTCATCATTTAGGCCTGACTAGCCATTTCCAACCAAGTCAGTGAATGGAGCGGAATCTAGATTCCCTATATAACAATTTCAGTTTCTTCGTTTACAAAATATGAATTGGAGCAGAAATGTAACAAAGGCATTTGATGCTTAAGAGGAGCTATGACATCACCTTGTACTCAGTATTTTAAAAATATTTCAACAGAGCTTCCTTTCCAACCAGGGCCCAGCAGAATGGCTCCCGCGAAGAAGGGTGACGAGAAGAAGGGCCGTTCTGCCATCAACGAAGTAGTGACCAGAGAATACACCATCAACATTCACAAGCGCATCCATGGAGTGGGTTTCAAGAAGCGTGCCCCTCTGGGCGCCTGGGTGGCTCAGTTGGTTAAGTGACTGCCTTCGGCTCAGGTCATGATCCTGGAGTCCCGGGATCGAGTCCCACATCGGGCTCCCTGCTCAGCGGGGAGTCTGCTTCTCCCTCTGACCCTCTTCCCTCTCGTGCTCTCTGTCTCTCATTCTCTCTCTCTCAAATAAATAAATAAAATCTTAAAAAAAAAAAAAAAAGAAGCGTGCCCCTCGGGCACTCAAAGCCATCCGGAAATTTGCCATGAAGGAGATGGGAACTCCAGATGTGTGCATTGACACCAGGCTCAACAAAGCTGTCTGGGCCAAAGGAATAAGGAATGTTCCATACCGTATCCATGTGCGGTTGTCCAGAAAACGTAATGAGGATGAAGATTCACCAAACCAGTTCTACACACTGGTTACCTATGTACCTGTCACCACTTTCAAAAATCTACAGACAGTTAATGTGGATGAGAACTAATCGCTGATTGTCAAATAAAGGTATAAAACTGCAAAAAAAAAAAAAAATTTCAACAGAGACATTTGATTTTTATACAAAAGTAATTTTACAATATTTTCTAACATTAATAAATTTGTTTTGAAAATAATTAGTAAATATATCATTTTATTTCAATACATTAGGAGATACATCCAGGTGCAAATACTCCTTCGTATAGATGACTTGCTCTGTGTGATTTGAAGTATGTCCTAAAATTCACATGTGCCTAATATCTCCCCACTTGCTCAGTGAGGTGCCATCTTCCTTTCTTGCTGAAGCTCAAATTCTCAATTTTAAAGTCAGAACTCTGATTTAGATAACCTCAAAAGAATCAGTCCTCAGTTTTAAATCCTAGAGGCAGAGGTTGTAAACACCCTAAAAATGTATGCAAAATATTGTGTTATTTACAAAAAACAGAAACAAAAAAAACCCCTTTTTGTTTCTGAAAAGTGTGTTCCACAGCTTTAATTAGATGTTCAAGAGTGTCCCTGCTCTGACTCAAAGAGCTAATGAGCACTGTCCACAGGATTTAACCAGCTCTTCCAATTATCTTACTATTACAGATTTATCTCTTAGAGTTACCCAACTCTCCTGACAGGACATAGAAAATCCACAAGGAAGTAAGATCTTTTGCAGGTAAGTGCTGCCTTGCATGACCCAGTCTTAAAGTATCAAGTTCTGTGATTAAAATCCATGCTTGACAGGCATGGGCTCTGCAGTGAAGCAGATCTGAGGTTACAGTTTCTGCTCCGTCATTCACTCCTTAGGTGACTAGTCTGAGCCATCTCTACCTGCTGCCTGCATCCCTGCAGTAGCCCAGTGACTGCTTCTGCCCTTGCCCTTCCTCCGTCTGTCCTCAGTGCAGCCGCCGGAGCAGCACTGAAGGTTCTATCACCTCACTCCCCAAACTTCTCATGACTTCTCACATCAGCCAGCAGGAAAGCCAATGAAGTAAAATGGCCCCAAGCCATGCAGACCCAGCACCACTGCCTCTCAGACCCCGGTCTTCTTGGACCTCATCTCCTCCCTCAGATTCTCTTCTCAAACTTAGGGACACTCTCCCGAGCCTCAGGGTCTTTGCAGTTCCCAGTCTATTCCCAGGTCACCATTTCGGAGAGTCCCCCCTCTCCATCCTAAATCACACCACATACACCTGCATACCCCACTCCCGCACTCCCCGTCTCCTGTTACTGCTTCGTCGTTCTGCACTGCATCCATCACCATCTGACATACAGAATTCTGTAGTTCACTTTTCTCTATCTCCTTCAATGCCCAACCGCCATTCCCCATATGCTCAAACTTCTAGGACATGGGTGAGCAAACTTTCGTTAAGGGGCCAATTAGTAAATATTTTTGGAGTTGTGGGTCATATGGGTCTCTGTCACAACTTCTCAACTCTGCTATTGAGAAGTTGGAAAGGAGCCACTGACAATTGTAAACGAATGGGTGTGGCTGTGTTCCAATAGAACTTTATTTACAAAAACAGGTGGCAGGTGCTGAGTTTGGCCCATGGGTGACAGTTTGTTAACTCCTGCTCTCAAATAATAAACTCCATTTAGGCGAGGACATAATCTGCCTTATTCACTATTTTATCTCCATCCCTTTGAGGAAGGCCTGATACAAAGTAGTTCCTTAAACATTTGCAGAATGAATTAACGTCCTTGACTACTATATCAGTTTCTCATTGGTAACATAAGGTAATATTATCAACTGTGGGGTTTATAAAAAAAAAAAAAAAACAGTCCAAGAAAGTATGTCATGCCGTGAGAAGAACAGGTAAAGAGTAGTGGTTAAAATTATTCTGAACTCTATCCCCCAAGAACGTGGAAAGACTGAAAGACAAACAGAATTTAAAGAGAAACCAAAGATATATCTTTGAGGAAATATTGAAGGGAAAGAGGGTATTTTTGCCTAGAGGAAGCCCAGAGGAGGTATGGTCATTGCTTTCCTAAATTTGAAAATTATTTTAAGCAAGAGAGATTTTCTATATACATTGTGGCACCAAAACTGGTACAACTAGGATCAGTAAGTAAATATTACATGGAAATAGATGTCTGCTCATTGCAGGGATGCACTTTCCTGTCAACCCTGGAAAGGGGAGACCACATTCATTTTCTTCACCAATGTACTTTAATGCCCTAGCATGGGGCCTTCATTGAATGGATGAATCAGAATGAAGAGTGAATAATCTAACCTTCAAAGCTGACCAAAGCTAGAACAGGCTTCCTCCATCTGTGCATTCGAAGGTTCAAGAAGGCACTTTATGACCCCTTGCTAGGGTGCAGCCAAGATACATTGTTACAGTACATTTGTCACAACTAAAGACATTGGTGTGTTCCTATGACCTAAACACACTTTGTTCAGATTTCTCTAGCTTCTCCACTAGCGTCCTTTTTCTGTTCCAGGATCCCATTCAGGATACCAGGTGATATTTAGTTGTCATGCGTCCTTAGGCACTTCTTGACTCTAATAGTTTCTCAGATTTCACTTGTTTTTGGTGACCTTGGCAATTTTGAGGATATATTTTGAGGTATATTATAAAATGTCCTTCTATTTAAATTTGTCTATTTTCTTCATAAATCGACTGTGGTTATGGGTTTGGGAGAAAAAGACCCATGGAGGTAAAGTGTCATGTTTAATCACATTATATCAAGCACATGTCATCAACATGACTTATGACTACTGATACTAACATTGATCACCTGGCTGTACCAGTGTTTGTCAGATTTCTCCACTGTAAAGTTACACTTTCCTCCTCTTCCCGTACACAACTCTTTGAAAACACGTCAATGCACAGCCCACACTCAGGGGTGGGAGCAATTGAGCTCCACCTCCTGGAGGAGGTAATATCTACATAAATTATTTGGAGTTCTTTTGTAAAGATGTGTCTCTTCTCCCTATTTGTTTATTCATTCGATCATTTATATCAGTATGGACTCATAAATATTTATTTTACTCATCAGATGAAAATCCAGTATTACCATTACTCATTTTGTTGCTCAAACTCTTCCAGCTTTGGCCATGGGAGAACTCTTTCAGGTTGGCGTCTGTGTTACTTACACATGGTCTTATCTCTTTGTTTTTTGAGAATTTCTTGCTTTCTGACACTACGAGATGCTCCAGGCTCATTTTCTATTGTTTTTTTTTTTTTTCCTGTTTAGCACCATTTATTAAGTGATCTCAGCTGTTGTTGTAGCTGCTGCATGTCAGCCTGTTTTTAAAACATAAAATGCTCTTCCAATTCCTCTTGTCCAGGACAGAAGGATCTTCCAGGTAGCACACCAAGAGAACAAGAGACTCCAATGATGCCAGCTTCAATGATGGTGCCATCCAGAGAGGGAGAGGGTCATGGCACATTCACCTGTGGCTTCCAGAGGTTTTGAAAAAGGAGCCTTTGGGGGCTCAGCCTGCCTGGCATTTAGATGCTGTCGGTGTGGGTTTTTGTACTCCATAATGGTGTTAGGAGGCAGGTTAAGCACTTGCCAAAGTGTATCTCGGATTTGGGCTGTGGTTGCGTGGTCACTGGCAGTCTTACTCTATATTGAAATAATGTCCTCCTGAAACCAGACAGAGACCACAGCTCCACAGATCTCCCCAACCAGAAACTCTTCCCCCGACATGGCCAGGATAAGGTTCTCCCAGCAACAGGATGCCAAGCCTTTCCACAGCCGAATAATCCACTTGCCACCATTTTTATTTGCATCATCCTCCCACATGGGTTTAATTCCTTCTTTGATGAGATGGAAGTCACTGTGTCCAGGCTCATTTTCTATTTTCCCTATCCTGATGCTAGAATCAGCCATCCCTCCACAGAGCCCTGACTCCTTTTTATTAGAAAAATATAGTATAATAAACAAGATCTATGTTCTGAGTATGTGTGTTGCTCCTGGGGTGTTACTGCTTCTATGCCCTCTCAGCAGACAAAACTAGAAAAATAAATAAATGTATGGGTTATACATAGCTATAGTTATTTCTGTATCTAACCATATTTATCTATCTTAAGTTAAACAAGATTTCATACTGATGATTCTGTCTCTGATCCAGTTCTTTCTAGCTTCCCATGCCCCCTCCCTGTTTATCTGTAACTTCCCTCTTCAACAGTAAGAAACCTGCCTCCCATCATTCACCATTCATTTCTTCTTCATTTGTTCAATTCCCGCACACACACACGCACACATAGCAGTTTCTGAATTTTTAACCCAAATAGCTACCATTTTTTACATTACATCACACTTTACATATGTATATTTATATCTTGTCTTCATAACAATACAATATATAAATAAGGAGACTAAAATTAGAGCTTTTAAATTACTTGCCCAAGGTCACATAATGTCTACCAAGCCAGGAACTGGAATGTTAATCCAACTCTGTCTGTTTAGAAAGCAAATGATCTTGCTACTTTACATATTGCTTCCAATATTATAAAAAAGGGGAAAACTAGTTTGTAATATATAGTTTGAAAATAAACAAACATACTGAGTTTTCATTATAAAAGACATCCAGGTTTATTATAAAAACCTGGGAAATTTTATTTATATAGTCCTATTATATGTATAGTTTGGTACACTGTTTTCTTCTTAAATAACACTTTTGTGTTTCTATACCTAATGTATACTTTGTAAATATAATTTTAATGACGACTTAATGTTGCATCCAGTCAATAGATCATTATCGGCTTAACTATGTCTCTATTGTTGGAAGTGGAGACAAGTTTTATATTCCTTATCAACATAAAAAAACCCTGAAATTCATTTCATATCTCCAAGAGATAGAACTACTGGGCCAAAGTGTTTAAGTTTTCAATGCATTTTGCCAAATTGCTATCATAGGAAATTGTACTAATTTAATTCTAATATTATCAGAGTGGTTGTTTCACTGTCACATTTTAATATTATTGTTTCAGAGCGATCTCTACAAATGGCCATATGAGTCTTGTTCTTATCATGACCAAATACAATTTAATTTACTCAACCCCTACTTCCAGGTACCAAGTGATTCCAAAAAGAGTTAAGCTCTCTGATAGGATTCTGATTAAACATTGAAAAAGTGTGTGTCACTTGATATTGTAACGTATTGTTCTTATCAGTAAATTTTCTGAGAGAATATGCTTCTGTCCTTCAGGCTTAATCTTGTTTTGCTTACCATCCTTAATTAAGTAAGAACTCTTGGTAGTATCGGTTAAATAAATCAACTTTTGTTTTTAACTGTAGTTGCTGGACTATCATGCTCTGATCCTGACCCCAAGCTTATCGTGAGGAGTCCCAGAATCAGTATGTGAACCAAGAGTTATTTATAGATTGAATAAATATTATGTGTCATATAAACACAGATGACTATTTTACCAAAGTATGCATATATTGTGGTGAAAAATACAAATTTATTTCAGAACATTGCTAAATTCATAATAACTTTGTATTCAAGTGTTTTCTCAAAAGAGCCTAAAAATACAACTGCTATTATGAAGACTTAAGAGATTAGGGGATGTTAAAAACATTTCTTCATATTCAAAAATGTTGGAAATTACTTAAATAGGTGTACACATGTCAATTTGGTGATGTTAGGCAAGGTATGCACTTACTGAACACATTAATCCAAATCTCATTCAAAGGAAACCTGTTCAGCCTGTGTTCTATACTGGGTAAAAATTTAATTATCTTATCCCTTTCTGAGAAGTTCAGGCAATGTCTTCTTTCAATGAGGAATGCTGCAACAATTTAAAAAAGAAAAAAGTGGCAATAATACCCACCTTCAAGGCTGACATTTTCCTAAAGCCCCCAGTATTCAGGGTGAAAGCTAAGCATAGCCAAAATGCTCCCTCAGTTTCTTTACGTGTCTACTCAGTCTCAGCCACCAATCTTAGACATTTCCCATAGTGTAGATCAGGGGCATGTGTAGGCAGTGCAGTGTCAAGAGAAATTACAGGGAAGCTGAGCTATCATCTCCTGATGGGGTGGTTTTCTTGGATTCCTTTGCTCCCATTTAAATATCCTCAAAGCCTGAATGACCGTGCTAAGGCAGGCACCAGGCAAAAAAAAAAAAAAAAAAAGGCCAATTTTTATAAAGAGAAATGGAAGTACCGTTACTCAACTCTGCTGTAAGACCATGAGACCTTACAGCTTGTTTTATAGGGAAGAGCAGTGAAGCAGGAAATTGCTAATGCAACAAATTTGGAAGAGAGGAACCATGAAGATACCAGGCAAAGATGCAGAGATTTTAATAACTACCTAAGCCCCTGCAACAGAGGCTAAAAGGTTCAGAGCACGCATTCATGGAGTGAAATGCCACTTAATTAATTACAGAGTTGAGCTCGATTAGCTTTAAGGAATCTTATGAACAAACAAATGGGGTTAATTCGTAGCATTTAGTTAGCGGGCTTCATTTTTCTTTGCCAGCTTTGATCTGCTATTGTTCTTATTTCTACTAAAGCACGGTAGCTATCACATATAACATAGCTTGTAAACATATAGTCTCTGCTTTAGCATCTCATAAACCTTATGTCTCAGGTATTTATTTATTTTTTAGATTTTTTTTTAATTTATTTGACAGAGAGAGACACCGAGAGAGGGAACACAAGTAGGGGGAGTGGGAGAGGGAGAAGCAGGCTTCCCACTGAGCAGGGAGCCTGATGTGGGGCTCGATCCCAGGACCCTGGGATCATGACCTGAGCTAAAGGCAGACGCCTAACGACTGAGCCACCCAGGCACCCCATGTCTCAGGTATTTAGACTGCACTAGACACATTATTTCTTTAAGCCTTATAATAATGTTCAACACATAAGAACTTCCATAGCATATGTGGATATAGATAGCTTTAAGGAAATCCATTTTTAGGTCTTCAACTTCCACTTATATTCTTTCTTAAAACTTACTTGCTTAGCTAGAAATTAAGCAACAAAATACACAACAATAGTATCGGTTTATCATCCAAAGAATAAAATTAAATATCCATGACTCTGTCGTGACATAAACAAATGACTGAATAAATAAATAAATGGAGAAGGACAAGTTTTCCTTATATAGTTGCTTGGATATGAGTAAAGCCAAGAAGAAATGAGTGAAAGAGAAAATCACCATCAGAATGCCACAGCAATAATCACTGTGGATAAGATCCACTGATGCATGCTAAAATTAGTGGGCCAACTTTAATGAGAAACAGGATTGTTGAATAGCCTCAAAGAATCTCTCCCAAAATATGTAGTAATTACTGTGGTGGTTTTAACATATATCCACATTCTCTGATATTCCTCCCTCCAGGAAGTGGAGCTTAATTTCTCTCCCCTTGAGTGTGAGCTATACTTAGTGATTCCATCAAATAAAAAATGGAAAGGGAAAAAGAATAACTTTTCTGTGGAGAAATTGGCATACACCACTTATCCAAGTGATCAAGATTAACATCACCCATAATAAGTCATGTTGATATCATGCACCCCTGATATAATGCAATGAGAGCATTTCACCTCTGGGATGTTCTTCCTAAAAATGCATAACCCTCGTATAACCATGAGAAAACATCAGACAGACCCAAACTGACAAACATTCTACAAAATACCTGACAAGTGTGCTTCAAAAGTGTCAAGGTCATGAAAGACAAGAAAACACTAAAACACCATCACAGACTGAAGAGTTTAAGAAGACACAAGGAAAAACTGGTGAAATGTGTACCAACCTATAATGTCAATACCAATGTTAATTTCTCAGGTTTGATAAATACACCATGGTTGTGTGAGCTGTTAACATCAGCAGAAGCAAGATTTGTTTGTTGTTGTTTTGAAGAAAGAAACACCTTTATTTTCATCAGAAATAATAATGCTGGGGTGCCTGGGGTGGCTCAGTCGGTTAAGCGACCAACTCTCAGTTTTGGCCCCACCCTCACTCAGCAAAGAGTTGGCCTGAGATTCTCTCTCTCCCTCTGCCCCTTCCCTCATTCTTGCTCTCTCTCAAATAAATAAAAAAATAAAATATGTTTTAAAAAGTTGTAATAATGCTTATAAACTTGTAGAAACCATTTACTCTAAGAGACAAGAAGCCAGGAATTAGAGTGAAGGTGATAGTAAAATGAGAAATTACATAAGGTTTAACCTTAATGGTATGCTTGCTCTGAGATTAAGTGGCTTAAGGAAAGATTTAGTATTACCCAATATGCCCAATAGCTAAAGCGATCCTTCCTTTCCTTTGCTCCCTTTTTGGTGGTGGCTGGTTTACAGAGTAGTGATCTGCTCTCAAGGTAGCAGTAGTGCGGGCGCCTGGGTGGCTCAGTCATTGGGCATCTGCCTTCGGCTCAGGACATGATCCCGGAGTCCTGGGATCGAGCCCCGCATCGGGCTCCCTGCTCAGCGGGAAGCCTGCTTCTCTCTCTCCCACTTCCCCTGCTTGTGTTCCCTGTCTTGCTGTGTCTCTCTCAAATAAATTTAAAAAATCTTTAAAAAAGAAAAAAAAGAAAGGTAGCAGTAGCGCGTCACAGTAGGTGCTTAGAGGTCAGTTACTGGCTTAGGATGGATCCAGGCTATTAACTTCAAGATGTGCTTCTATGAGGAGGAGATTTGCTTGTCTGACTGGGTCCAAAACAGCGGCAGGCCACAAGCCACCCATTCTGTGCTGCGAACAAGGATGCCCTAGTTTCCTGGCAGGACTTACAGATCCTCTAGCCTTCTCCCTTCAAGGCAGATCTGAAGGCCACAGTGAGACAGGACTCTGCAGCTACAGGCACGGCTAGGAAGAGAGCTCAGCATTCTTATGCAGGGTGAAGGGCACAGGGAGCCTCTCTGGACAACGGCCACTCGGCTATACATCTAAAATTACTTCAAAATAAAACATGTTTTAATTGACATGCTTGAGAACGCTTCTCCTTCGGACCATTTTCTTTTTACCTTCTTCCCTTCACAACAACCCTTCTCCCCGCTTGACAAAAGAAAACACTTCTTCCCCACACTTCATTTTGCTGTGGTCAATTGCCCTGGGGTGTAACACCACCTACGAAGCACACCAGAGGACAAATGGAATGCCTCTGAGGGAGAGCAGAGAGTACAGGAAGGAATAATGACCAGAGCTAAAACTTTTTTAACCTGTAGCAAATCTCTGTCTCTCTCCCCCACGTACTTCCTTGATTACTCCCATAAACTTACCAACCTAAGAATTTTAATTCAGAACTAAAAAGGTTATCACAGGAATGTGGTAATGTATTGATTTGAATTTTTCAAGAATTAAAGTCTAACATTTTTTTCTTGTTGAAAATAACTTTGATCTGGCTGAAAAGTTCAACTGCAAGGACTGACTTCACTAATTAAATGATATGTCAGACATTTGAATCTACTGAAAGAGCTTAGCAGCTCTAAAGTTTTGATTCAAATATATTTAAAGTGTATACAATATGCCAGATTATACATCTTCTGCAACTATTTAAAATTGATAAAAATTTTATATATCCATTTTTAGATGTGAAGTTGCAAAAATTTTCCAAATTCCTTTTGGAAAAATGCAAGCAAAAATTTTTGAAGACCAATTTAGTAGAAAGGGAAGAATCACCTTACCCACTTTACTCATGTGAACTGGTGTTCTTGAGAGCCAGGAGGGTGTTTGGGCCATGGGAGCGCATCAGTCAGAGCTCCAGGGGCCACAGGGCATGCTGAGATACAGGCAGTGGAATAAAACATACATGTGTCTAGACTGCAGAGACTCAGAGGGAGGAGGCCAGGTCCCTTATCTACTCTGGTCTTGGATCGTCTTGAGAATTTTATTGATGTTAAAGACGTCCCTCAAAAAATAATGCACATAATTCCATACTCTCTAAATTTGGGGTACAATTTAAGGACCCAGTTAGGAAGCCTTGGTAGAGAAGGAACGATAAAAATGTCAATCAGTGTGTTTGAGCATTCCGGAGCATTTTTACACCCATTAGAAAGTTCAGCCCATGTGGAATTATAAAAATGACCTGAGAATGAAGCCAGGCTCATGAGTAGGTATGTCAACTAGGTCCATCATTAGTACATTAGCCACCCTACCCTCCTCCTTCTCCACCACCATCTCTTTCAATCACTATCCATCTCAGTCTCCCTTCTTCCCTCTGCCCACCCCAACCCTTGCCCAACATCTGAAAAATACTTTTGGATTCTTAGTGTGAACTGAATCTTGGCCAATCACTTCATCTGATAACCTGATTTGAAATGAGAGCCAGTACTAGCCTATAAATCTTTAAAGGCTCCCCCCTCTCAGCAGACAAATTAGAATAGGCTCCCTCCTCTAGAAAGATGCAGAACCTCATGCAGGGATTGGCAAGCAGATAACACTTTTGTAGAAGGAAAAGACTGTTCCTTCCTTTGGACAAATGAAGCCCTGCAACAAGCCCTAAGTTTTGGTGAACAGTGTGAGCTGGATTTCTGCCCCTCCATCCTGACGTCACTGTTTGAGTTTCCCCTGAAAGCAAAGACTAATCTAAAGTCTTAAGCACAGGTAGTTTCTTTACGGAATATGATTCATGGAACAGCAGTGAGGGATCAATGAGAGTGAAACAGAGAAAGAGGAAAGAATAATACAAAGATGCATTACAGTTTGCCCCTGCTATATATGACTTGTGGTTGATCCTGCTGTAACCTTCTGAGCAGCCTTAGGAAATGTCAGAACTGTTCACCCAGGAAACAAAAGAGAGGCCGATGTACTTTATCCATTGGCTTCTGTTTCCAGTGGTCAAGGATGACTCCACAGATGCACTTTCAGGATGCACATGGTTTTGGCACTAGAAAAGCTCAGGAGCAAGAAGGAAGATAGATGTTAGCACCTGAGGTGAGGTGTTAACAGATGACACCTGTGAGAAGCTACCTGAATGATGCACAGAACCAGTCACTGAAACATGGCTAAGAGGCTGCAAAGTGGTCTGGAAGAGGTGTGCTATACAGATTCCCAGCACACTAGTGAAGGCCCCTTCCTGACCGTATTTGGATCTTCCCTTAGCTCAAATCCTCCCGAGTATTCAATGTTTCAATATCTTACATTTGCCCCACCTTGAAGCCCACCTTAAAGTAAGATAATATGAAGAAAATTGAGATGTATACAGTTTCTAAAAGAAAAAGAAGGAACAAAGAGGCCCAGTCAGTCAATAATTTGTCACTGGGCTAAGAACACCCTGGAGAAGGCAGCAACTGACTCAAAAACGAACCCAAAGTACTGTCACCTTAAGTGCTCCAAGAGACTCAATCCAGAGATACTTTATGAACAAAGTCTTTTAAGTCTTTCCAGAGGGCTGGCAGTATCCAACCTTCACTCATCCAAATGAGGCAGCATGTAGTTAGGGAGAACTTGATGTCAGAACTGTGGCAAACCACCTGCTCCTGAGTCTCCTGAGTAGGGAGTGGAGAGAAATCAGTGTGCATGTCTTGGACACATCATACCTCCTCATTCAATGTTAGAAATAGTCTCTCAGTCACTGATGGGCCCACAGCACAGGCTGTGGGAATGCAGGGATCCTGAAGGAACAAATCCATTTTCTAGTCCACATTATACAAGAACAAAGGAGCAGCATAGGAAATAGAGGCAGAAGGAGTAAGTGGTTGTGACAAGAAATCTGGCAGGTCAAGACCAATGGAGATAAGAGGTTTGGCACCTCAGAATGGTTTAATTAAAAAGATGAAGGGGGGCTAAGCCCAACCCCACTGGGGCTGCCCAATTGGAACCTTGGACAAATTTCTGCAATAAACACTTCTGGCCCACATCTACAAGAAATTTAATTAAAATAAATAATATATAAGCAAATAAACAAATCAATGGGGAGGGTAAAAGGAGATGGTGAGGGATGCAAGAAACAAATGATATTTAACTAGTAGAATTGAAAATAGTAGAGAGAAAACGGCTAAAGTCAGATTAGCACAAAGAGAGAGAGGCATGCATGTGCACACAGAGCAGAAACCACAGACACTGGTGCCCTCAGTCTTTGCCTGCGCAGGTGCTCCTCCTTGCAGGAAGACCCACCTAATCCCCAGACTGAACTGACACCCCTCCTGGGTGACCTCCTCTAATACAGTCCTTCTCAAGCTACATGCAATTGATTGTTTACTTGTCTGTCTCTCCCTTCTGAGTGTTCGTTCCTTGCAAGTAGGGACCTTGGCTCTTCTTTGTATCAGTGTATAATTCAAAGTTGATTCTCAGTGAAGAAATGTTTGTTAAAACAATAAACCAACTATTTTTTCCATGAAATGGAACTGTGAAAATAAGTCCAGAAAAGTAAAATATAGAGTGAAGTAGTTTTGGCTAAAGACAAAACAAAAAATAATAAAAATATGGAATTCTTATTAAAAATACAGATTCTATGTTTTCGTACCAAGAGATTCTGATTCAAACTTTCTATCTCTCCAGTTACATTTCCAGGTTTAGAAAGAAAGACCTTGCCCAGGAAATTCTTGCCATCAAACATTTTCTCAAATTCTGAGAAAACAGTATTTCCAGCTTTCAATTATATATTCAGAAAAACTTTCAATACAGAATAAAAGAAAAATGAGATCAAACAGTATTTGTCTTTGTCTGGCATACTTATATAGTCCACATTTTCTTTATCCATTCATCCACTGGTGAACACTTACGTTGCTTCCGTGTCTTGGCTATTATAAATAATGCTGCAATCAATATGGGGGTGTGTATATCTTTTCAAGTTAGTGTGTTCTTTTTTTTTTTAAGATTTTATTTATTTGACAGAGAGAGACACAGTGAGAGAGGGAACACAAGCAGAGGGGGTGGGAGAGGGAGAAGCAGGCTTCCTGCTGAGCAGGGAGCCCAGTGCGGGGCTCGATCCCAGGACCCCGGGATCATGACTAGAGCCGAAGGCAGACGCTTAACGACTGAGCCACCCAGGCACCCCTCAAGTTAGTGTTTTCATTTTCATTTCATTCCATTTTCTTCAGATAAATACCCAGAAGTGGATTACTGGATCATATAGCAATTCTTTTTTAATTTTGGGGGGGAACCTCCATACGGTCTTCTAAAGTGGCTGCACCAGTATACATTCCCACCAACGGTGCACAAGGGTTCCCTTTGCTCCACATCCACACCAACACTTATTTCTTGGTGGTTGCCAGATGTGGGAGGTGGGGTGTGGGCAAAATGGATGAAGGGAAACAAAAGGTCCAGTTATAAAAGTCATGAGGATGTAATATACAGCATGGGAACTAGAGACGATAATACTGTATTGCATGTTTGAAAGTTGCTAAGAGAGTAAACCTTCAAAGTTTTCATCACAAGAGAAAAACTGTGTAACCAAGTATGGTGGCAGTTGTTAACTAGATTTATTGTGGTGGTCATTTCACAATATATACAAAGATTGAATCATTTTGCTGTACACAAAACAAACTGTCGTAGGTCAGACACAGAGTGCATGAAAGTCCCCCACAGTGGGAAGTGTGTTTCATTTCTTCAAAGAAAAGGTTAATAGTCAACAAAAAATATAATCAAATATGCTTCATAAAGAACTTTTATTCATTTTCTTGGAAACACTGAGGAGCTGCCCTAAAAAGGGTGGAGTTGACAGGTGGAGATGTGTTGGAGAAAAGAAGGGCATAATGAACCAGCAGAAGCATAATAGAGAATGACTCCAGAGGGGAAAGTGTACTATTGGGCTGGAGAGTTTCACTGATGGATTTTATAAAGGACTTTGACAGTTTAAGCCTGAACATAGGTTTAAGGGAAATGGCCAAGTCCACCATACGTGGATGAACAAAGATCTTGATGAAAAGAGGATTATAAAAAACATCTGGAAATGAAAAGTCTCCCTGTTACTGAATCCAATCAGCATTTCCAACTATTGCTGTGTCTTTCATGATATTGTATATAGTGCAGTCACTTAGCAGGTACTCCCAGTATTGGCTAAGAGAGGTATCTCCTCAGAGACAAAAAACATGCAATCCAAAAGAAAGCACCTTTCAGAATGTTTAATCATCATAAGAAAAATAAGGGCACCAAGTAAGACATAAAGGGATGGCAAGGGTGTACCTTGGCTAAATCTGGAAAATCTAGAAATATCTAAATTGGTCTGATGCTGTGAGTAGCTCTTCCAAGAGTAACTTTACATGAATGTTATTTGGCTTGAGGAGGGTTTTCGTTTTGTTTTGTTCTTCTTTTTCTCTTTTTTTGGCATGGGAAATGCTAAGTTTCTTCAAGCTTTTTTTTTTTTTTTTTTTTTTTTTTAGAGAGGGAAAGAGAAATCATGCCTGGGGCGGGGCGGAGAGAAGAGGAGGAGGGGAGGGGGAGAAGAAGAAAAAAAATCTTCAGCAGGCTCCACTCCCAGCACAGAGCCCGACTCCAGGCTCAATCTCACGACCCTGAGATCATGACCTGAGCTGAAATCAAGAGTCAAACACCTAACTGACTGAGCCACCCAGGCGCCCCACCAAATTTCTTTAAAAGACACAAAGTCGATGTTTTCAAGAAAAAAATTAATGGACTGTTGACAGAAAAGGAAATGTCTTGGGTCAGTGGGGAAAATGATACAGTGAAACAGAACAACTCAAACATTGCTGGAGTAAGAATAAATTGGTATAAAATTTTAGAAACAAATCTGACAGTATATACCACACATCCTAAATTTTTTTATAAAAACTTCAACACCCTCAAAACTTTACTTCAGAGAATCTAACCAGGAAAACCTTGCTATTTATCAGTGTCATTAAAATAGCAAGAACATTGAAGAAAAATATCTGAACATGTTTATAGAAAACAATTGGGATTTCAGCACCTGAACATCCTTTCCATCTGGGGGAAATCCCAAGAGGTAAAGAATTCAAGGTCTCGTGACTTAAGGGCACATGCCTACAACACGGTCTCAATCAATTACACACTCACACCTGGAATTTTGAATATTCAAAGTGTGACACAAAAAGCCGGGTGACAGTTGGAAATCAATAATAACTGAGAATGTTTATCCTAGAAATTACTGAATCACACCATTTAAATTCATATGCTCATTTTGTGTCATATGTGAAAATTAGGACATTAATTTTGGAAAGTAATTGGACTTTGAAAATTATACTGAGGATATATGGCACTATGGACTGAATCATTTCCCTCCAACACTCATATGTTGAAGTTCTAACCCCCAGTATGATGGTATTTGTAGATGGGGCCTTAGGGAGGTAAATTTAGACCATTCATGAGAGTGGGGTCTTCATGATGGCATTAGTGCCCTTATAGAAAGAGACACCAGAGGACTCGCTGTCTCTCTGCTGTGTGAGGACACAGCAAGAAGGCAGCTGTCTGCAAGCCAGGAAGAAAGCTCTCATTTGGGAACCAAATCAGGTAGCAATTTGATCTTAGATTTCCAGCCTCCAGAACTGTAAGAAATAAATTCCTGTTGCTTAAGCCACTCAGTCTATGGTATTGTGTTACAGCAACCTAAGCCAACTAGTACATATGGGGAAGATTTGGAGAACTCGAAGTACTTTAAACCTTCAACTGCCACCCTTGTGTGATGAAGCTGTCCCTACTGTATGTGAAGGCCCTCTAGTAACCTCATATAAAGAGTTGTTCTGCAAGAAAAAGCCAGTTCTCTTTATCCCTCCCTTCTTGCTACCACTACTTTTATAACTAGTGTCAGATCCCAGCATGTTTTGGGAATACAATCACAAAGTCAAACATTTGTAGAAAAGGATTCTACACCAAAAGAATTTCTGGACTCTACAATTTAAAGTCAGAAAAGTCTGGGGAATATGTGTGGAAAGAATTCTGAAGGTGCTCAAACAAGTATACTCGGCACAAGTATGTTCACCAGAGAGTCTAGATTTGAGATATTAATTCAAGCAGTTACAATCTGTTTTAATTGGTGTTTGGAGGCTTTTCCTGAAACTTAGACATGACAGTGGGCAACACTAAATGAAGCTGAGATGCTAAGTAAAAAAAATAACTTGGTGTATAAATAGGAATAGATACAAACAGCTCATGAAATAAAATAATGAAATGGATTAATCATGTGCAACTCATCTACCACCAATCCTCTAGGTCCCTCAAGAATGGTCCTAATACCATTCACCAAGGCCTTGAGAAATATGTGGTGAGGAGAGTGCCAGCATCTCTGAAGAGCACATAAATGGTTCTTGCCTAAGGTCAGGATATTGAGGGAGACATTGCAGCAAAATGGACCCCTTAAATTCTCTGAGGATAGGAGGATTCTGAGATGACAGAGACTCAGGGGCACTGGTGAGCCACCTGACACAAGAGAAGCTACCACAAACCAAAAGGAGGGCCAGGGTGAAAATTGGAGTGGCTGACTTGCATTTTTTCTCTTTGACAGAGATCAACTGACCATGAAATCTACAGCACCAAAATATATGAGCAGATCACCAAAGTGCTGCTTAAATTTGTATAAATGGTAAGTCTCCAGGCTGGTGAAGAGAGACCTAACCTGAGCCACAAGTGTCAACAATCCCAATACCTCATGGGGGAAGAGCTTCTTAACTAAAGGGGAAGTAGGGTGTCCTTGAGGAGAACTCAATAGAAGCATTCACTGTGAACACTCCCCCTGGCCTTCAAAGGGGACCTGTAGCACTGGGGACTTTTGGTGACATGCTAACGCTAACTTCTGAATCTTAGCTGCCCAGAATACCACTGGAGTTCACCTGTTAGATAGGGGCTTATGTAGGTCTTCCAATAAATACAGATAAATTCTGAATAAATATCACAGTAGTCCTGTTGGAACTCCCAAAATATCATGGGTATAATAACCCAATTAATAATGCAATAACACGGGTTATTTCCCTATATCCTGGGTATACCATTGCCAACTCATCAGCTGACAGAATCCCCTTCCTGGCTCCTTGATTTGTGGAACCAAAGAAGTGGTGCATCTCAAGTCAATAAAACTTGAGAAACATTTTTAAAAGCCTACTTTACTTTCCTGGAATGAAATTCATAAATATAACCAATCTACACACATAGTTTTAAACAGAACAACAGAATGGCCTACCTATAATATGAAGAATAAATAAAAGGAAATTAATTTATAATTATGCAATTGCATGATTACATTAGAAGTCATAATGAATTAGTCAGATGCTTGCCCCATACATAGAATCCCTGTGAATATTACAGCTGCCAATGAAGACCGACATATGTGTGTCGTGTTGGTAACTCAAGGGACAGAAGCAGTACTGCCATTGTTGTGATTTTGAAAAATTGTGTGCAAGCCTTAAAAAGTTCCAAAGAAAGAAAGTAAAATCAACTTTCAATTTATACCTGGAAAATTCAAAGAGTATCAAAATTGTCCAAACATAATTAGCATTTTTGTGAAGGATGTAATTAGTTTAGGCTATAGAATACCTGGAGTACCATTTGCAATTCGTGCAAGAGTAGGACAATCCTCTCTTGTGGACGTCTGCCTTGCACATGGCAGGGTGACTAACATTCCTGGCCCTGGTCCACTAAATCTGGTAGCACTGATCAATCACTTCAGCAATCAAAAATGCACCCACAAGTTTTCAAAATGTCCCTCAAGGTGGTACCAAGGTTGAAAACAAGTGTAGAAAGTGCCAGCAGAGAGGCGCCTGGGTGGCTCAGTCGTTAAGCATCTGCCTTCGGCTCAGGTCATGATCCCAGGGTCCTGGGATCGAGCCCCGCATCGGGCTCCCTGCTCCGTGGGAAGCCTGCTTCTCCCTCTCCCACTCCCCCTGCTTGTGTTCCCTCTCTCACTGTGTCTCTTTCTGTCAAAATAAATAAATAAAAAATCTTAAAAAAAAAAAAAGAGAGAGAGAGAGAAAGAAGAAAGAAAGTGCCAGTAGAGCAGGAAGGGCTACCTGGAAGCTCCTGGCACCCTCCCTCTCTGCCCAAATAGTAAATCTCTGGGATGAGTGTCTTCCTCCAAACTAGAAAAATGCAGATGAGGTGATTCTCATGAGAATATAAGCTACATGATGGCAGGAACCTTTAACTGTTTTGTTTGCTTACCAATCTCAGAGGTTAGAATAGACCTGGCACTCAGGGTGACAGACATTGGGGAGGGTATGTGCTATGGTGAGTGCTGTGAATTGTGTAAGACTGTTGAATCACAGATCTGTACCTCTGAAACAAATAATACATTACATGTATAAAAAAAAAAAAGAAGAAGAAGAAGAAGATAGTAGGAAGGGATAAATGAAGGGGGGGGAAGTCAGAGGGGAGACGAACCATGAGAGACTATGGACTCTGAGAAACAAACTGAGGGTTCTAGAGGGGAGGGGGGTGGGGGTATGGGTTGGCCTGGTGATGGGTATTAAAGAGGGCACGTTCTGCATGGAGCACTGGGTGTTATATGCAAACAATGAATCATGGAACACTACATCAAAAAACTAATGATGTAATGTATGGTGATTAACATAACATAATTTAAAAAAAGGAAGAAAAAAAAAGAATAGACCTGGCACTCATTAGGTACTTAATACATATTTGTGGAACAAATACATGGAAAATTCCATTTAACTCTCAGTTTAGCCTGTACAGAAGACATGAGGGTCTTAGAGAATTTAAGGTAGTGACGACATGTTCACTTCATTAGTTGGTTGCTCTACATGAAGGTGCTGTTCCACATGTGCTGTCCTTCCCGAAGCAAATAAACACAGATTTGGCTATCTAGTACGTAGCTTTTAATTTTTAAAAAGTGTCTTTCTCTATATATATCACTAAAAGCAGAAAAGTCCAGAGCAGTTTGCTATAATCTGGCAAGGAACACAGTATATTTTTACTATCCATCCCGCCTCAGATTCTTATGAAATCTCTAGCTCCATGCCACAGTTTGGTACAAAACAAACTTTTGAACATCACATCCCTACACCAGACATCATATTTGTCCCCTGTATGGATGATATCTTGATATGATTTGGAAATCAAAGTAGAAGTTATCCTAGAAACCTTGGGAAGATACCTACATATCACAAAGTGGCATATAAATCCCTTAAAAATATAGAAACCTGATTGTTTAAGGAATTTTATGGAGGACAATATCAGAATATTCTCTCCAAGGTTACTATGCTATGCAGGCAGCCTCCTACCACAACAATCGGCACAATGCTTCTTGGGCCTCTTTGTGTATTGGAGGCAATTTTGAAAGATGGTATAGTCAGAAGCGAAAGCCCCACAACCACGATCTTAAGTGTCCTGGAGCAGCATGATCTTGGCTACATCTCATCTCCCTTGATTCTCCAGTCTGCCCATTAGTTCCATAAGTCACCCAAATACCTTTTCAATATAATTCTTTTCTGTTTCCATTAGCCAGAGTTGATTTTTTTTTTCATTTGCATGCAAGAACCCCTCACTGGGTTTGGGTTTATTCAAGAATCCAAATTGGAGAACAGAAAAAATTATAGTTACAATAAGTTCATAAGCATACAGTGAATATCTATATAGTGTTAAGTAAAAACAGCAGGACACAAAATGTTGTTAAATAAGTGCAATAAATATTAAAACTGTGCATAAAACATTGGAAGAAAAAATGTTGAATGGTGTTCTCTGATAATGGGAAAATGGATGCTTTTCCTTTTCCCTCTATTTCCAATTTTCTATAATGAATACCTAATTCATTTATAATAGAAAATGCTTATCTTGTTAAAATCAGGTTAGCAGGAAGATAATAAAATTTGAAAAGACTTTTTATATTAGAAACTATTAACGTTTTTGTGTGCTAAGTTAGAATAAAATCCTTTCTAATAAAAAAAAATCTGTTGGGATAAATGAATCAGTGCAGAAAAGTTTTTTAAGCTCATTAAAAGTCACATGCAGCATCCCTCTCTGGAGCTGCATTTATTACTGTCCCTGCATAGTTCATGGGAATCACTAAACAGCACTATGAAAAAGGAGGCCCAAGGGGTACCTTCGGAGGAGAGACTAGAGCCTAGAACCTTGGTGTGTTTGTTTCCCATTGCTGCTGTAACAAAGTATCACAAACTTAGGGTTTAAAACAACACAAATTTATTATCTTGCAGTTCTGAATGAAGGTCAGTAGTCTAAAACAGATGTTGGCCAGGCTGTGCTCATTCTGGAGGCCCTGGGGGAGAATCTCCTTCCTTGTTTTTTTCCAGCTTCTACAGGCTACCTCATTCCTTGGTTCATCACCCATCACTCAGACCTCTGCTTCCATCAACACACCTTCTCTGACTGACCCTCCTGCCTCTCTTTTAAGGACCTTTGTCATTTACATTAGGCCAATCCAGATGATCCAGGATAATCTCCCCATCTCAAAATCCTTGGCTTAATCTTATCTGCAACGCTCCTTTGGCTATGTAACATGTTCACAGGTTTCAGAAATTAGGATGTGAACATCTTTGGAAGGGAGGGCATGATTCTGTCTACCATTCTTGAGCTTTCAACATCTCAGCTATCAAATAGGACTCACTGACTTTCTGGAATGGGAGAGGGGGTATGAATCAATCTTTTCAGGGCAGTTTTCTTCATTGCATTCCCCAGGGCCTGGGTACTAGTCATGGCATGTTAGGAACTGCTAAATGAACTGAAGTGACCTCCCCCATCCGTCAAACAAGGTGTCATAACATAGCACTTAAAAAAAAAAAATTGTTGATGGGTTTTTTTAAAGTTTGTAATGTTCCTTTAAAATATTCAGGCAGGGGCGCCTGGGTGGCTCAGTCGTTGGGCGTCTGCCTTTGGCTCAGGCCACGATCCGGGAGTCCTGGGATCGAGCCCCACATCGGGCTCCCTGCTCAGTGGGAGGCCTGCTTCTCCCTCTCACTCCCCCTGCTTGTATTCCCTCCCTCGCTGTCTCTGTCAAATAAACAAATAAAATTAAAAAAAATAAAATAATTAAAAGAAAAAATAAAATATTCAGGCAGGCTGGAAATTCTTGGGTTTTTTGTTGTGGTTTCTTTCTATTGGACTAGTCTATTTTCCTCACAATATCCACCAGAAAAGAGTATTACACGTTTATGTGGTGACCCCTCCCAATAAAACATTTTATATCTACCTATGAGAGAAGCAAAAATAGAAGACATGAGTCATAATGCCATTAACCAGACATGTAGGGGGAAAGGAAATAAGAGAAGAAGAAAGCGATAACTGAACTCTCTTCTGGGATCGCTCTAGCCTAATAGCAGCAACAGTTATATCAGAACAACTGAAGAATCACCTTTTCACAATTATTTCTACAGTATTTTGCCAGTTTAGTTGCACTGAGGAGAAATGTTATATGTCTCATATGTTGTAACAAGTGATTTCAAGAATTACATTTATATAGCACTTCATGCTTAAGAATGCTTTCACATACATTAATGTTATTTACTGTGTACATTATTTAGTGTATTTAATAGAATAAATGTTCACTTTTAGTAATATCTTTTCTCTACTAACATTTTCGCCTGACATCAGGGTGTTATGATGGTAATCACTGTTAACTACCAGCTTCCCTCCCTACCACCAACCCCCCCCCCCCATTAAAGCCCTGATCTGTGGCAATTTCAAATTTCCATATGGGAACACTCCCACCATAGCTGATGACAAGTTACCAGTGCATCCCTGAACAAGGAGTTAGGAAGAGATGTGCACAATCAACTCTTGCAAGTAGATTGAAGTGGGCTCCAGGATATCTCTTCTATTTAGCATTCAAGCTTCCTGCTAATGGACTAGTACCCTAGTAGGCTTAACTAGAGGGAAAATAATTCACCTTTGAGGAAACACCCAAGTGATACTATGAAGCCCAAACCAGCTCTCACAGGATTTGGAGCATGCAGTTGTGCCGTACTCTGCCCCTTGGTGATTCTGTGGCCTCTTCTGGCTTCAGTTGGCCTTAGGCTTCAATGGATAATACTTACTATTCTTCTGTGGAATACAGCCCTCAAGCTACTGAGTTAGCTTGCTTCACCCTCAGAGTATTTAGCTCATGGAGTGCAGGATTAGAAAAGCCCAGTTTTCTTGCCTCAAGTATTTCCCCGTGGGGTAGACTAAAGTCAGTCTTCTCTGGATCTTAGCATGGAATCACACCCTTGGTTCCATCACTCCTTTGTGTTTGTCCAGGGGGCATTTCTTTAGCAAATCACTCCTATGCTAATCCTCATCTCAGGGGTCTGCTGCTGGGGCACCTAACCTAAGACATGTATGGGGATGATCACACCAGGTCTTTGCCTCTAATTTGACCTTGCTTCAACCTTACCCTCTGGATGCTTTTAACTATTCTCCTGACAATTGGTGTATAATTTATCTAGAATTTCTGGCCAATTATGAGAAGTCAATGTAAATACAACATAGAATATTTAGTGGATACTTAGGGGATGGAATATGGTATCAAATTCTGGGGAAATGTGCATATTAAACTACTTAATTAAAATACCAGAAATATGAGAGGTTCTTACACATATTTTCTGAAGCTTCTAGCTCCAAGCTGCCCCCAACATAAATTAGGACTATTTAATCATATCACCCACTTCCTGATTACACCCAGTCATGTGAGCAGTATTTCAGAAGATGCACAGTGAAAAAGTCATGCCATAACATGGGGGATTCTTTATTAACATAAGCTAACTAGATATTTTCTGGCTGGGGGAAAAAATCTCTCTGCTCTCAGTGGAAAAGATTTAATTTGTCTTCAGAAACACATCCTGTAACTAAATGGAAAGGTCTGTCGTTCCTGTAAAGATGATGCCAGGTGCACAATCTGTAATGAGAAACCTCCACAATTTACCCGTAACAAAGCAAAGGGAAGGCACAGCTTCTGACTTCTAGAAACTTGCTTTGGCTCCACACACAAAAAAAGAACCCAGAGGAATGCTTATGTTTCCAGACTAAAATATAATAAAAATCCTACTACCAGGAAATTTTAAAAAGAAGTTCTCTGCAATGAGCAGTGAGAATTCCTCTTGGTATAAAAAGCACATGCCTGCTGGTGCATATACCTGGCTGAGGTAATACAAATGAAATTGGGTCCTTATTCCATGTGAAACATAACACTGAAGCAGGATAAAATACACAGTTTGGTGGGAAAATGGGAAGATGCAAAAAGACCCCATTAGAGCCTCATCTGTTAGCATTCCCTTGTCCTCTGGAAGACAGAAGGTTAAATTCTCATACAGCTTCTACGGAATACTTACAAATGCAGTCAGAAAATAAAGCAGATGCCGGCAGCAAGGATAAAAATATGAACAAATGGGAACTATTACAGAACTTTATAATCTGCGTCCACACATGAACTATTACTTCAATTACTGAAAAAAGTGCAGTCCAAACAACTTCTCAGGCCATGGATTCTCAGGCACCTTGCAAATCGCTATCCAAAGATAGCACAGAGGAAGTTAAATCTTGAGAGATTCTTTTTTATTTTACTGATTTTATCCCACCACCTAATTATAAAATTTTCCAGTTTAAGGGGAAAAAAGCTTTCAAAAGAAAAAAAATAGATTTTTAAAGTGTTACAGATCGGAAATAGGATAGCAGAGTAAAGAATAAAAATTATTAAAAGAACTTTAATATGCTAACTCTGTACACAATGGTGCTGAGGAAAAGAATTGCAGAAGCCTGTGTAGGTCATAAAAATTAATTAGAGACTTATTTACATAAGACATTACCTATCTAGGCAGATATGACAAAGAGATTGTTATGGAGTAGTGTGTGTGTGTGTGTGTGTGTGTTCACTCATTGCTCACAGAGACAGAAGTCCAGGGATGAAATATATGCATATCACACACATACTGACTTGCAACATGCTATGGTGCATACTTTTTTCACTGTCAAGGAAATGCAGCTTTACTCAAATCAATGCCATTAAGGTAGGAAGTAGGTTTCTACATCTAGTAAGAAAAAAGGGAGAGAGAAATGAAACGTTTGAAGAGAAGAAAGTATAGTCATATGACAAGACCAATCAGCTTCAGAAGCAATGTGCCTTACCCAAAACAAAATAGATTATTTCTTCTCTTGTACAAACCCTTAAAGGAGCCTTATGACTTGTTTCTCTCAAGCCAATTGTTTATCATCTTCCCCACAGTGGTGTATGGGTGGTAAGTGAATTGCAATTGCTTATTCTTCCCATTCACTGCATCAGTATTGCCCCCAACCTTCACCTTTCAAGTCCTACAGTTGTTCAAGTTAAAAACCCACTTCATAGCTACCACAGTTCTCTCTGGTGGGCATGTGGATAAGTGACAAGAAGGGTGAGAGACATGGAGGGAAAAACTACAAGCCAAATAGGAAAGCCTGGGTGAAACTGCCTCATAAAGACATAATCTTTGACAGGTGAGCCTCTCCTAACCTGTCTTCCTTTGTGCCACACAACGGCACCTTGAGCGTGGCACTGAGTCTCCGTCCTCTGGCAGACAGAGAGATGTGTGTGGGCAAAACGAGCAGGAGTGTTGGTTTTGAACTGCAGGTGACAGGCTGCTGACAAACTGTAGCCTGACACAAGGCTGCAAAACCCAAAGCGAGGGAACTGATAATGAGACACTGTTTACACCCATAAATGGGCACCAAGTAAAGAGACATGAAGGAAAGGTCATTAGGTGGAATGCATGACTGACAGAGCCCAAGGAGGTAAAAGTCACACACCCTGAGAGGCATCTGCTCAAGGCCAGTAGCAGCATTGAGCTGGAAAGTGGGGATGTCCCATACAGCCTGGCTCCTCACAGCTGTGGCCAAAAGGCAGATGGTTTCAGGATTCCCCAGCCCACTGCCACAGGGGACTAACCTTGACACTTGCAGACCTCCAGAGTCCTGTGTAAGGGCTCAGCACCGTTCCTGGGAGTTATTTAATTTTACTGAGAGCCCACAGTGGGTGGGGATTAGCGTTCTGACAATTCTCAGTATTGGGGATTAAGCTGCAGTTGACACTTCCTGACAGGATGTTAGGAACAGGGAACCTGGGTGTGCTCAGGTCTCCCAAGAAACTCGGCAGGCCACACAGTTTCAGGAGGCTGGGTAACAGCTAGAGGAAACGCACGAAAGAGGAAAACTGATATGACTCCCAGGTCTGTCTGAGGTTATTTTAACGTAGGTTATGAAAGGAAGAACCCCCACAACCTGAGGCCCTCCTTGAAGACAAACATCTGAGAGGAAGTGTTCACAGTGCAATGCCCAAACACCCGTGGGCATTTGGACTAGAAAAGCAAGCATCCTCTACTTCATGTCACACTCTCTCTACATGCTCTTCCACTTGGGTAAGTCAGTCACTTTGCATCTATGGGGGAATGTCATGTCAAACAGGCCTCCCAACTTTCTCTCTGTGTGTAGATTCTTGATAGACATCAAAGCCAACATGATTATAAACAGCCTGACAGCTCTATTAAGACAAAGGAAACAATTCGTAACTGCTTCAAAGTACTGAAAACAACTCAATTTGTCAAATCTGTATTTCAGACAACATTGCAGAAAACAAAAATAAAAAAAAAACATAATGAGACTATTAGATAACAGTATATATGGAATAAAGGCCATATTTTTAAAAGTTCTTTAAAAATCCCTTCTCTAATGCACTCTGAGTCAATTCCATAAAGTTGGCCTGTTACACTTTATTCTTTCAAATACCACTACTCTAATAAAGGCTTCTACTGAAGACCTGCATGGATTGTTAAGAACTGTCACCATAAAAATATCATCTCATGGTCTTTGATATTTTCTAAAGTAAAAGAGCAATTAGAATGTAACTCTCGTTTGAGTTTAGTTGGATTCCAATCCAATTAGCTTTATAAATTAATAACTCTTTGTATTTTAACAGTAGGTGATGTTGTTTAATTAGTCAGTTTATTGTTTCCAGATTTAGTTCAGAATTTCACATTCTGATGAGTTACAGAGTTTTAATTGAGTGGATGAACATTCATCTAGAAAACTGTGCTCAAACATCTGTGGGAACACTGCGGTAACAGTTACAAAATTACAATATTCTATTTCCGGAATTCATAGTATTTACTTTATGGCAGGAGTTACAAATAAACTGCCTATGGTACTCTTGGCAAACACCTTTTCTTTTCTTTTCCTTTCTTTCTTTCTTCCCCAGGACATGGCCTACCTGCTCTTTCATTCTTCTCCATTCTCATGAGGTCTATGCCACTTACTTGCTTTAACCACCTGGCCCCTGTGGGAGGCACTCATGTCTGCCACTACCTATCCATATACAGGGCCATGCAATGTTTGTCTGACCTTAGGCTGTATCTTTCTTAGAATTTTCCACATCTCTGCCATAAGATTCTGCACCTGGGTTCTGTAATAACTTTCTCCCCTTTTTTCACCGAGCACTTCGGAAATAAAATCAATTCACCAAATATTAGAATATAAAGGGAATTGAGACAAACATCAGCAAATGCTTTAGGGCTAACAGGTATCAAAATGGCCAACACTGCCTATGATTTGGCCTAAAGATTTAAGGATAGAGAGTGTTATCAAAAGGAAAAGGAGAAAAAATGTGACATCCAGGGAAGAAGCAAAAAAATACCTGAGTGAGGAGAAAGACAGAAGCAAACACAAGTAGAGAAAGACACTGTGGTTCTGGTACAAAGACACCTCCAGTGCCAGCTAAAACTCCCTCAGGGACAGCTCAGGGGCTCCAGTGACACCAGCTACCTACCCTGGATTAAAACAACATATTAGAATAAAAACGGATAGGGAGGAGGAGGAAGAGAGACAGGATTTTATCTGCTAGGTAACAATGTTATGCAATCACTTGGAAAATGAGTAGAGATATCCCATTTGTTCCAAACAAATCCATTAAAGAAAAGTAGCTCTCCTGAAATGTGTCTACTTCTCTCAAGGTTTTGCTGGTTTGAGTGCTTAAGTATGCCTACCTAATAGTCAGGAATAGACACTAATCTCATCATCTCCTAAACCATCCACTCTGATGACCAAAAAAAAGCTAGTTTCATTATTTCAGCTTATTCCCAATATTTAATAATAGGAGACATTTTGAGGGCACTAACAGGGTTCCTTGTCAAGAACTCCTTTTACATAAGGCTAAAAACATGCCAAGAGTGACACTTGAAATTGATCATCCTTTTAGCCATTCTGTCAGGCTTCCGAAAATTAATGAGTGGGCTGCAGACAGGAAGTGGCTTACCAGAACATCGCACAAATTTGCTGATCCTGACTTGCTGAAATTCTGCTTACCTATGCAAAGTTAAACACTTCACCTCTCCACAGTATTTACATTCTACCCAAATCTTCTCTTGGGTTTCCTCCATTCAGTGTTGCTCCCTCCTCAGGCATTAACAGTGAAATACAAAAGAGAGCAGGAAAAGTCACTCTCTTCAGCTGATGGAATGATACAATGGATACTTTTCAAACTTAAACTACAGAATCACTGTGCCTATGTAAAAATCAGGATTCCAAACGCTGTATGACATGTATTCAACAATACTGAGTGGATATAATGTTTAGATTGCTACTTGAGATGGAGTAAGAAACTTACTTGGCTGATGAAATACCTTGATCAGGAAGGTGTTTCTCCCATGGCAAGGTTTAGCTCCTGCAGTCTGTAGGAATGACTTCTGCCATTTTCCGAGTATGAGAAACTCAACTGCAGGAGCTGTGGAAAGACAAAATATCCTCTGTCCTAAAATACTGTAATTTACTGAGTTAAAGGGAAAACATAAGCTCAAAAAAGTTAAGAATAACAGCAAGTGACAGCCATTAATAAGGCATCCTCCAAGTTATGACAACTGAATAATAAACACTCCACACATATTTCTCACTTTCACTTCCCCCTACAAACCCCAGGCCCTGAGGTAAGCGGATTTAGCCACAAAGCTGTAGCATGCAACACTGCCACCTAGTGGGCCTTTGAGGAAACTAACATAGCCCATATTTACGAAGTTTTTTTTCTTCCTCCTCTTTATCTAGAAAGCACTTAACAGGGTCCCAGAGTTATTTTCTGAATATACTTACTAAAGTTATATTATAGTCTTTTTTCCTTCTATACTTCAATTACCAAAGTCAAAAAAATTTAAAAACCATTAACACTGCTGTCAAAATCATAGGATTTTGTGTTAAGCACCTGGGCTCTACCACTTAGCTCCGCAAATTTGAGAAGTTACTTATACCTCCTTGTGCCTCAGTTTCTACCTCTGTAAAATAGGAAAAATCATAGTATTTACCTTACATAAATATTGTGAAAAGTAAATGAATTAGTATTTGTGAGGGACTTAAAACAGTACCTGGCACATACGAAGCTCTAATATTTTATCTTATTGTCACTATCACAATAATATTTTCTGATGCTGCTTTTTAAATATTTGTACTTAATCCATACTTTGGGATAAATAGTCTTTGTTGTTTGGCCTGGAACCATAACTACCAAGTATAATATTGTTGGAATTAAAAACATGTTTAGATTTTTTTTTAATATTCTTAAACTTTTAGAAAGGATCTTGGTTATAAATTAATAACCATCTGTTCACATAAACTTCAGAGAGGCTAAGGAACAATTGAGAGATAAGTGAACAGGATTGGCGGTAGATGACATGAGAAAAGAATAATTTCCTGAGGCATTTGTTTGGGGTTTTGTTAAAATTAGAAACACTGAGAAGCAGAGAATAGAAAAAAGGAGGATACATTCCAAGTGATGAAAATAACATGTGCAAAATCTTAGAGGAGTGAGCAAATTGAAAGCCTACAATTTAGATAAAGCTTTGCTTAAAAAAAAAGAAAGACACCTTGGCAAATTCAATTTATTTTAATGGTTCTTGAATATAAAAAAAAAGAGTATAACTCTTTTTCTTACATTCTAGAACATAATACTGCTGTCTTAAAACCCAAACTGTGATCTAGATCCAAAAAAGAAAGTGGAGTGTATTGTCAATATTCTTTTTCCATTATAGCATTTAAAGTGGATGGAAATTGAACATATTAAAAGAGATTTGCCCTCCATTTTTCACACTGCTCTAAACTGAGCATGAGCTGATGCAGGGGATCTGAGCAGTGGGGGTGGGTAGCAAGAGGCGTGTGCATTCATGACAGCAATCAGAATCAGATGCTTAATTTATGGACTCATAGCACATAAAAGATTAAAAAACTGAAGCATTTACTGTAGCTGCTGCTGATTACTGACTATTCATTAAAAAGGTATTTGGCTTGTGCCAATGTAACCCCAATGTTCTTTGTAAAGAAAAAGTCTATCATGCAGTTTTCCTGTAAATTATGTAGGTCCCTGTTCATTCTTCTTCAAAAACCCATGGCCTGCTTCATAATAAAGAGCTGTTTAAAGGTTCTTACAGCCTAGGGATTGTGGTTAAAATACTGAAATCACACAATTAAAGGGAAGAAAAAACTAAATTAAGCCTCCAAAAAGAGACACTGCCCAAGTTAATGCTTTCCTTGTACCCGAGTGAAACTCACTCTGACAAGCAGGGCTCAAACGTGCTCTGGTAATTGCTTCTTTCCCCAGCACAGCTGAGGTAATTGCTCTGCAACTTTGCCTTCCCAGCACACACACATAGAGCTATCATGATGTGATCCCAAAATGACACCTAGACCCAAAGAGCAATGTCTTATAAATCCTGCATTCAAGAAGAATGGGAAATATTACCAAGAGAACTCAGTTTTCAGTCTAGCAGCATCTTTGGCTTTCATCCAGAAAGGAAAGAAACACATCCAGAATACCATCAGAACTTATGCCCTATCTTCTCTCTCTAAACACCAGTGCCCACAGCCAAACACAATCGATCCAGATGTTTTGGCTGCTCAGTGTCTACTCCAATTGCAAGAGCTGGATATAAGACATAAGAAATGTCCTTCTGGTTCAGACAAATAGCTTATATCCTCAGGTCATCTGTGAGAAGGTATGTTCACCCTCCCTGATACCAATCTCAAAAGAGGGAAGGTTGACTCTGAAACACCCCTAGATTTCCTTTCCTTAATAAAGCTAGTATGCATATAATATTGCTCCTTTTCTTCCTAAGTCCTTCTTGATTTCATATGCATTTTCAGCTTGTATCTACCTCTTAAAGTTCCAAAAGTTTATAAAGCCTGCTATGATAAATAATGTCTCATTGGTTTGCCTTAACCTCTTTATTGATGACTGGCACAGTGGTAAGCACACAGAAGATGTCTGGGGCAAAGTGCATACCAACATGAATTGGCTGGATTGGAAATATGCAAGGTCTGACCCCTAAATATAAATACACCACCTGATTGGTTCCCCTTGACTGGACTCCTCAGGATGCCAACCTGAGTTTTTGGCTTTGAAGGGGAGATAAGCACATGATATCTGGGTCTCGTGGTTTTTTAAATATTGATTCCAAAAGAGATGAGACAGGATTTTCGTGATTCCACTGGCTTAGGGATACAGATCTCAACGATAAAGCTGACCAAATTCCTCACAACATGGCATAAAGCCATCTGGAAAATAAATGGGTAGATCTTGCTTCAATCTATTCTAACCTCACTTTCCTAGGAAAAGCAAGTGGATCATAATCTTTTCTCTGTTTCTTTTGTCCTCAGTAGACATCAAACCCTCCACATGTCCTGCTGCTCATTATTAAAATTTTCTCCTTACTTTCTATGACCAATCAAGTAATATTTAAACTCAGAGAAGGGATCTGGGATAGGTCATTTATAACTGTGAAGCTTTGGGAGACTGTTTGAGAGATAAATTCTAAGACCATCAAGGGAAAATCACCAGAAATCCCAGACTAAATTATGTCTATCCCCAAGCCAAACCATCTGTCACGAACTGAATGCTGAACTGCATGTATATGAGCCAATACTCAGGTTTAAAGTAATCTATGTTATAACAGTTTTCACCCTATGAGAACATGTACTCTATAGACTCACTACTCTCTAAGTAATATCTTAGTTAAGAGAAAAACTCATAATGCTACAAGCATGCCTTGGTAACACTGATTTTCCCCCCTCCTGAAATACCCAATCCCATTCAATGGTTAAACAGTAAGGTACCTGCTCCCCCTGGCTCAGAAATATAGACGACATTTGACACTAATGTTCGTTTTCCCTCTGCTGCAGTTACAGCTTATCACTCCTATTTGATGGTAGGTAGACCCACTGCTTTGACTTATTCTGTTACTTGCGTGACAAAGGCTGACCCACCAAGGTCAGTGGTTGGATGTCATCCATCATTTTGCCAATATGTCTGCCATGATTGATGGGGATGATATACCTCAGGGTCCCTGACTTCTGTTACTGACACATTTTTTTCTCCTAGCCACACCAAGACTGGAGTTCTCAGGTACTGTACCACCTCATCTAATGGTCCTCTGATTACAATGGCTCAAGAACTGGCCTGCTTTTACATAGCAATGGGACACAAGGCAGTGCAGTACTAGTGTTCTTGCTCACTCAAAAAGTGTGCTGACATGTAGGACCGAGGGCAAGAACTCAAACTGAGTTGTAATCCTTTGCTTGAGTGTAAATGTGGGTGATTTTTACCCAAATCCATAACCCTAATAGATAAACAAATCCCAAACATTAAAGCCTGGATGATGTGAACAAGCCCATTAAAGTCACCTCAACTTTTTAGCGAAGTTAGCAATAGATCACTGAATTTTATAGCTAAAAAATGAAAAAAGAGTAATCTTGTTTTTGAAGATAACATGCAATCTTACAAAAAATGATTAAAATCCTCACCCTAGGTCAATAAACACAATACTCCTGATTTTCAAGCTTCTCCTCCCAGCAAACCTGACAACTCCAACACAGGCAGAAGCACAGAAGTCGATTATGGGGAAAATGCAACTGGACTGTGTGTACACTTCCCCTTCATCGTCTTCTCCTTTTAATCAATAGCACACCGAGTCTCCAGCTTCTATTGAATTAGGTTTACAAAGCTTTTTTGTTCTCACCTGTCGCTAAGAAAAATCATTCATGGCATCCTGGATCTGAACTAGCGGAGACTGCATGAATCAAAAAGGTAAAAACGTTCCCTCCCTAGGGGGGCCGCCAGCTGTCTCATTGATTCAGCGCTGCTCTTGGCTGATTTGGAAGCTACCCTGGCACCAGTTCCAGAGAGCACCGTGTAATAAGGTACCACAATGCAAACTGTTACCAGGGAGAAACAGCACATCTGGTCTGGAACAAAGGCAAAGTCCATTGCTAAGAAGCAGCCTGGCCATCCGTGTCCAAGGGTGAATATGCCGGGGCCTGTCACCTGAAAGAGGGGGGCCCCTGGAGCCAAATAAGTGAAGACAAAATAAAAACCACAAGGAAAAAGAAATCCTGAGAGAGGAATAACATATCATTTTCTCACCATTTCTGTCTAAATGTAAAATGATAGTCTTTTCAAATGGGATACTCTTTCTAAGAGCTATTTTTTTTTTAATTTGACCAAAAACAATGGTAAGAACCAAAATTTTTAAAAGCAGAAATCAGTCTATTTGTGTCTTTAGTCTGTGTGTGTGTTGAATGACTGAAAGCTTCCCTTGCTATCCTGCTATTGTAAGCACAGCTAATGACTGGCCTCTGTTCTGTAGAAATATTTTAACTGCCAAGGACCTATTGATGTGGGCAGTGAATCTGAGGGCAGTGAGAAGCAGCAACACGCGTGATGCCTACCATACTCCTTCTACCATGCTGCGCACCTACGCCCGAAACTTCAGAGTCTGATGCTGTCCGGGTGGTTTTACAAGCTAGCGTTGTTTTTGTTTAGGTACTAAATAACACCTGCAGAAAAGGAGAAAAATCTGACTTCCACCTGCTTTAAAATCCAGTTTAAAAAAAGAAAAAAAAGCAAAAAGAGAGAGAGAGAAAGAATGAGAGAGAGAGAGAGAGAGAGAAAGAAAGAAAGAAAGAAAGAAAGAAAGAAAGAAAGAAAGCAAGCAAGCAAGCAAGCAAGCCCGCTTACCCTGTTGCCAAAGTCCCTGTCAGAGTGAGAGTCATTATACTCTACATAAGGTTTGTGTACTTCATTCCTTTCCAAAGCCATCTGTCTGAATTTAATTCACTGATAATTTTATCAGTCTCCCCATGCTTTGCCTGAAACCTCTCCATTGCATTTTTTATTCTTCACAGATGTTAACTCTTTGAATGACAGTTTCAACGCAGTTAGAATTTTGATGAAGATACACATTCTCTCTGTGAAGGATCTCTCTCATAACAGAACTCATTCCAATTACCCTGCTACACCAGCAGTTGGGCTTTCCAACAAAAGTTGTGCTTCTCCTGGACAAAACCAATCTAGATGCAAAACTGTATCTAGGACATTGCTAATGAAGCCACCTACAGAGCACCATCCCAGACACACTCAATACCTATTATTTCAGATGCCATTTTGGAAACTGGAAATCAGAATACATTTCATAGGGATAATTCCAACCTTCCTTCCTACCTGATTAGGGCATTTAAGACTATCTTTTTTAAAATGCAGACCATTAAAATGTCCCATAGAGGGGCACCTGGGTGGCTCAGTCGTTGGGCATCTGCCTTCAGCTCAGGTCATGATCCCAGGGTCCTGGGATCGAGCCCCACATCAGACTCCCCGCTCCGCGAGAAACCTGCTTCTCCCTCTCCCATTCCCCCTGCTTGTGTTCTCTCTCTTGCTGTGTCTCTGTCAAATAAATAAATAAAATCTTTAAAAATAAATAAATAAATACGTACATACATAAATAAAATGTCCCATATACCTATTTCAAAATCAGCTATCTGAAGGAATTGTTTCTCCATAAAAAAAAAAGAGAGAGAGAGAGAGAACATTTAAATGCACTTGTAGATTGTACATAAGTAGTTTATCTCAAGTACATTATCTAATCATTTTGAGGAGAGTCTATTTTTAGTTTCCAGATTAATTCGATGAAAAAGGTCCTTGTACAGTTGATGTCACATCCTGATTTTAATTTTGCCCAATAGGCATTTCTAAGCACCTTTGCTCAACAAGGTGTGATGCTGGGCACTGCAGGAGGTGAACAGGAAGGCTCACCAAACAACTACCCCCTAAGAGCTTGTGGCCTAGTGGAGAAGATGAGACACAAAGCACACCGTGACTAGTACAAAGTGCTACACAAACACAAGTAAGAGAGAGACTTCTTTAACCACAAACATGGGTGCAGACTCCATAACAGAGATCAATTTTTACTTGGGCCCTGAAAAGTGGGTAGGATTTTGAGGAGGAGAAATGAGAATGAGAAGGTATCTAGATGCTGGGAACTGAATTCATGAAAGCATGGATGTGGGACAGCATGTTCTGGGAACACAAAGGGTACCAGTTGGACTGGATCAGAGGGTGTGTGAGGGAAGAACCCAGAGAAATAGGTACAGAGGTAAAGTAGGGCCATGATTTGGAGATGCAGAGGTGCCACTGGTGCCAAAGGTGTCTGAGCAAGAATAAGACCAAATGTGAACTGCACTTTCAAAAGATAAAGGCCATCCTCTGTAGGACGAATGAGGAAAAGATATTAAAGACAGGGAAATTTTAGATGTGTTGTCATAAGGAGGGCAAAAGAGGTCCAGGATTAAGGCAAGGGCAGGTGGAATGAAATTCAGGGAATTTGCTCAAACACTCCAACCAAAGAGATGGTATAGATATATTCAAATCAAAAGAAAGGTGGGCTGAGCAAAGCAACCTGACTAAAGTGCTTTGCTGAGTTGCTTCTTTTTTCTTTGTTAACTGTCGGGTGTCCCAGGTGTTGCCCACCATTTCCCAAAGGAACCAATCAGCCCTTTCTGGAAGTGTCTTCCTCAAACTTGTGATTTTTAACCCCAAGGGGGTGCACCTTTCCTAGAAGTATCATGACACCAGCTTGATGCATGGAGTGTACAGAGCAAGCTCCTCTTCCATCTCCCTGCTCCAAAAAGCCGTTTAATATATTGTCCTATAATGGAGGGTGTGTCAGATATTAAACTGATAAGGACAAATACTATACTTGATCTTAGCCAAAAGGCCGAGAAGCAATGGTGATCATTTTTTGGCTATTAATGATCACTGATACTGCTTTCGGGACAGTTAGAAAGTTCCGACGCCCACTTTGTGTTTATACTCTCTGAGCTTTCACTGGAAGACACCATTCTGAAAGCCTGATACATGGACAAGAGAGAGGCCAAGAAAACAAGGCACTGACTCCTCAGTAGCCCAGGTCTAAGTGGCCTGACAGGAGGGAACGATGGGAGAGCAAGTTAGTGCCCTAATTAAAATAATGTAGATACCATCCATAGATTAAAATGTCAAAACTGAAGAATAAAAATGTATCGCTTAAAATTGGGGATGTTGATGATTATTATTGCCCCTCTGAGGGACAATACCATAGAAGAACTGAAGATCTTAATCTTCTCAGGACATAATTGTGTTAACTTTCACTAATCTCAAGGATAATGTGTGATACTAAACCAAGTCCCAGCCTAGAAAAACTGCATTCATTCATTCATTCATTCATTTTAAGATACAAGTGTTGTATTTTATTTTTTTCTCAAGTTCTTATTTAAATTCCAGCTAGTCAACATACAGTGCGATATTAGTTTCAGGCATAGAATTCAGTCATTTATCACTTACATACAACACCCAAGGCTCATCACAAGTGCCCTCCTTATTACCCATCACCTGCTTAATCCGACCTCTACCCTCACCCCCTATCCCTACCCCTACCCACCTCCCCTCTAGTAACTATCAGTTTGTTCTCTATAGTTAAGAGTCTGTTTCTTGGTTTACCCCCTCTCTTTTTCTCCCCTATGTTCATTTGTTTTGCTTCTTAAATCCCACATATTAGAAAAACTGCCTTTAGAGCAAAATATATAAATGCTTCCCAACAAGCAACTTAGGGGAGAATCTGGCTTAATGTGGTATGGTAGGACTAGCTAGTCATTCACCAAAACCCAATCTCCTTTTTTCCTGAGGACATAGACTGTATTTCCTGGCCTCATGATGGATTCTTCAACTGACTTCTGCCTAACTAAAAGTGACACAAATGATGTTCTCCACTTACCAGCCTGAAAAGCTTTCAGCTTGAGCCTCCATATTCTCTTTTTTGTTTTCTGATGAAGTAGAGGAGCAGAGAACTCCAAATTTCCAGGGAATGATAGGGCCACATAAAGGAAGGACTGTGTGAAGCAGACATTTCCAACAACCCATACTGGAATATGTTGGGAATAAGAATACTTTCATAAACTGTTACTGTGTTTAGTCACTGAGATTTTGGGGTTGTTTGGAACATCAATCAGCCTGCTTTGGCTGATAGACATTTAAGGCTTTAGAGTCAGACAAACTTAAGCCTTTGTTTCAGCTCTGTCACTTCAATAGCTCTGAAAAGTTGACCAAGTTACTCAACCTCTTAGAGCTTCAGTTCCCTTATAAGTAAAGCAGGGAAAATAGAGCTGCTGTGAGCATAAAATAAAATGTATGTAAATCTATTGGCATTGTCCCTGGCACTAGAAAGCATACAATATAAGATAGCCATTATTATCACTGGTAGAGAGAAGACATCATTTGTATGCTCTTATTATCCAGCATTTAAATGGCCTTGGGGAATGGGATAAGAAGGTAGAGCTATCAGAAATGTTCCTCTCTAGGATTTTCTAGAGAAGGCAACTACAATTTTATCTTCATCTGTTATAAAGAATTACTTCTGATTAAAATAATATCTTGTTAATCTCAAGGAACGATAAGGAAACCTAAGATTTAGAGTTGAGATTCAAATTCCAGTATGAAATATCTATCTCTGGCCATGGTTGAATGACTGGTATGGGAAATATTCTCATTCCAAACTACAAAACTGTACAAAATATATGAGTCAATTGTTGTCAAGCACTGGACAATGAACTACACAGGGCTGTGATCCTTGACAGAAGGGAAACATGTAGGGTGAGCTTCATGTTGACCCCATATTTCTATCTAGGGCACTTGCTGAAGTACAGAAAGTGGCAGTCTCATTAGTCAGAGGAGACAAAGTCTGGAATTTAGGGCTGCTTAAGAGACTAGAATTTAAAGAGAAAGGTACTTGAGATGGGAAAGATGCAAAAAGTGGGGTCCCCAGAACTCTGCATGGAGATGCCCCTCACAACCTTGGCCAAGCACTGGACTGTACTTGAGTAGGGTGAAACTCACTGAGCCATCCAGAGAACAGTTGCTGGGAAGTGATTCCTGAATGAAGATACCAGAGGTTATAAAGTGCTGGGTGACTTTGGAGTTCTAGCCAGTCAGGGTGGAAGAAAGAGACTTCACTTAGTAATTTGGACATTTAGTTAAGACTCCACAAAGGCCACACATTAGAAATAAGGACTATGCCCTAGAATAAGGGATATGCTCTAGGGGGAAAATAACTGTAAAAGATCCTTTCTAACAACATCCAAAACATCTACAATAGGGTTTCTCAGCACTATTGAAATATTGGATCAGATTGTTCTTTGTTGTGGGATGCTTTACTTGTGAATTATATGATATTTAGCAGCATTCCTAATCTCTACCCACTATATGCCATCATCACCCCCAAGTTGTGACAACCAAAAACATCTCTCTATATACATTGCCAAATGGGGAAAATTACTCCTGGTTGAGAACCACCACTCGACAAGATCTAAGCAATCACTATGAATTAACTGTCAGCCAGAAAAACTCAAAATTCTGTAAAGGAAACATCATAGTCCATAAATTATGTCTCACCCACAATATCCAATATATTTTTTTAAAAAACTGCTACAAATGCAAATAGGAAAAAAAAAGTTTGACCTAAAGTGAAAAAAAAGTTAATAAAAATAGTCCCTCAGAATGATGTGGGTGCTGCTATTATCAGAGAAGTAGTCTTAAAGCACTATTATAAACATGTTCAAAAATTTAAAGGAAATGAGGAATAGAATGAGTGAACAGAGAATATCCATAGAGACATTAAAACTGTAAAAAAGAACCAAACAGAAATTCAAGAACCGAAAAATAAAATATATGAAATAAAAACTCACTGGATGAGCTTAGGAGAAAATTGGACAGTCGAAACAAAGGGATCAGTGAGCTTGAAGCTGGGTCAGTAGAAATCACCCTAACTGAAGAATAAAGATAAATATTAATTTTTAAAAATGAACAGCACCTTAGTGTCCTGTGTCAGTAGAAAGATGTTTAATAGGCATACAGTTAGAGTATCACAAGAACAGGAGAGAAAGAGATGGGGCATAAAAATATTTGAAGAAATAGTAATTGAAACTTCCCCAAATTTGATGAAAAATATCAATGCACAGATATGAAAAGCTGAGCAAACCAAAAACAGTATAAGTACAAAGAAGACCATACCTGGGCACACGACAGTAAAACAGCTGAACACCAAAAATAAAATATTTTAAGAGCAGCCAAAGGGGAAAATCTATTATACATAGGAGAACAATAATAGGGATGACTCTGACTTCTCATTAGAAACAATGGGGCTAGAAGACAATGAAACAGCATCTTTAAATGCTTAAAAAGGGGACTTTAGCTTCCAACCAAAATAGAATAACAAAACAACCTAAAATAAGAAAAGGAGGGAAATGAAATACATGAAACAATGGTTTTCAAAAAACTGGATATCAGTCAACAAAGCACAGTGATCCGAGAGACAGGAAATAAATAGGTGAGGCTCATGGTTGCCCCATTTTCTTGTCTTACGAGTTTCCAGGCCACTAACAGGGAGGGGGAAACCAGGCAGAGCCCATCAGACTATCTGAGTTGAGGAGATGGAGTTTAGAGCCCAGGGAAAACAAGGCAGATGGTGTTTGAAGAAAGACTGGCACAAAGAGAACCTTGGAAGTCTCCAGAGAATCTCCCTCAGGTATTGAGCACAATCATTTGAGGAAACTACCTGGGGCCAGGGAACTAAAGGAACAGTACACCCGGTGGTCTCAGAGGACAAGCACCAGTGCCCATTATCACCAGCCAGACTGAAAAACCACATTATTCAGGGAACATTGGATAAAGTACTTGGAAAAGTATTACATTAGACATGAGGAATAACTATCTCTAGACTAAATGATGTTCTGGTTACACATAATGAAATTATAAAAGCAAGACCCAAAATGTTCAAGCTTTTTCCAAGTAACTTAACTGCACCCTAGAACAAAGCACAAGAATATTTAAAAGAATATAAAAATATTCAGCACCCAACAAAAGAAAATTCACAGTGCCTGGCCTCCAATCTAAATTCACCAGAAATACAAAGAAGCCAGAACATACAACCCATAAAGAGGAGGTAAATCAATCAATTGAAACTGACCCAGACTGAGATCAATGTTAGAATTAACAGACAAGGGCACTAAAATAATTATGAAGACTGTATTCCATATGTCCAAAATCTTAAGTAAAGACAAGAAATATTTTTTTAAAAAGGAGATTCTCCAAAGCCAGAAATCTGGGGCAATCAAACTGGATAAGAAAACAGCCATGGTTAGGATGAAAAATACACTGGATAGGAATAACAAGAGATAAGATGTTTCAGAAGAAGAAAATAATAAACTTGAAGAAGTAACAACAGAAATTATCCAAAATGAAACTCAGAAAGAAAAAAAGAATTTACAAAAATGAACAAAGCATCAGTCAGTGATCTGTGGGCCAAGTTCAAGTGGCCTAATATTTATGTAATTAAAATCTCTGAAGGAAAGAAGGGAAGGACCCAAAAATATGTTTGAAAAAATGATGGCCATAATTTTTCTAAACTGATGAAAACCATAAACTCACAGATCCAAGAAGCCCAATAAATCCTAAGAACAAGAAATAGGAATTAAACTACTGAGATTAATCAAATTAATCAAATTGGTCAAACCAAGTGATAAAGAGAAAACCTTAAGAGCAGCCTGGGAAGAGGGTGTCAGGGTGGGGAGGAGAGCATGTTACATTTAAAAAATAAATAAGTAAGGATGAGAGCAGATTTCTCATCCCAAACAAAGCAAGCAAGAAGACAATGGAGCAACACCTTTAAAACACTGAAGGAGAAAAACAATCTGCCAACCTATAATTGTATACCTAGCAAAAATATCTTGCCAAAAATGAAGGCAAAGTAAAGTCTTTGAGACATGCAAAACCTGAAATAATTTATCACCAGAAGATGTGCACTACAAGAAATGTCAAAGGAAGTCCTTCAGGCCAAACAAAAAAGATATGAAATCTATACAAAGGAATGTAGATTACTAGAAAAGGTAGCTACATGGATAAATATATGTTTTTATTCTTATTTTTTAGATCAATTTAAAAGAAAATTTACTATTTAAACAAAATTAATAGCAATATACTATAGGATTTATAACATGTATAAATAAAATGTATGACAGAAATAGTCTAAAGGCCAGAAGGGGGAAGTGGAGGCATGATTACTACATTATATGGGAAGTTATCTAATATTGATTCTAAGTAGACTATAATAAGTTAAGAATGCATATTTTTATTCACATCAATGCCTTTAAAAAACGAGCTATAGTTCCAAAGCCAATACAGGAAATAAAACAATATAAAAATATTTAATTAACCCAATTTGCAATTGTACTTCTTACTCTCTGTGTGACCTTATGTGAGTTATTTCAACGTCTCTTTTTTTTTTTTAGAGAGAGTGTGCACAAGTGGGGGTGGCAGGAGCAGAGGGAGAGGGAGAGAGGGAATCTTAGATCATGACCTGAGCTGAAATCAAGAGTCGGACACTTAACCAACTGAGCCACCCAGGTGCCTCTATTTCAACTTCTCTTAATTTCCATTTCCTCATCTCTCACTAAATGTATTTAATAATACTAATTTCATTAAATTGTGATGACAAACTAGACTTTAAGTTCATTGGGGAAAAGGAAAGTATCTTACTAATTTTTATATTGCCTGTACCAGGCATAATGATTGATATACGTATTTTTATATTTACTAACCTTTTTCTTATGCCCTACACCTTGTAAAGTGACTTAGTGCCTGGCATATAATGAATAACAAATATTTTTAAGTGAATTCATTTCAAAGTACTCTATAAAATGATGAAATATAAAAAGACAATAAATGTATCAAATTAATTAAAATGTCATGTATTTCTATCTGCAGTAAGTTAAGGGAGAATTGCACCTCTTTATGTCAAAAAAGTCACATTAAGAATATTTGAAGAGAGGGGCGCCTGGGTGGCTCAGTTGGTTGAGCGACTGCCTTTGGCTCAGGTCATGATCCTGGAGTCCCGGGATCGAGTCCCGCATTCGGGCTCCCTGCTCGGCGGGGAGTCTGCTTCTCCCTCTGACCCTCTTCTCTCTCGTGCTCTCTATCTCTCATTCTCTCTCTCAAATAAATAAATAAAATCTTAAAAAAAAAAGAATATTTGAGGATAATACTCCATTTCTTTGCCTCAACAATAATGATATGAATATCAAAATCTACCTTACAAATGTCACCCAAAAAAAGTTTATCCTCCAATGATTTAAAACTGTCACAGTTAAATCCTGATGACCTCAAACAATTGTTCTTCCCAAGTCAGGTGGTCTCTGAGGGTCTGCAGCAAGTCCACCAAAAGAAAGGAAAACATTCATAGTCTCCATGTCACAGTCACAGATGGCTGCCTGATTAACAGGTACTAAGGCCCTGAACTGTTTGGCTAAGAACCACTTTAATTTAAATGTTAAGTAGGGTCAAGGATAAAAAGCAAGCGTAACTTACTGCTTCATCTCTAAGAAGATGCATCAGGAATGTCTTCAGATATGAGGAATATTTACTGGCCTCAAAGGATCCCCACTCACTCCTCTCATATTAGTAATGGCAATCATCAACTACTGAGCACAAATTCCATCAGATTCTGAACCAAGCACTTTGCATATATTAGTTAACTTAATGTTTGTAACTCCATAGACCAAGTATTATATATGCATTACCATTTTATGTATGAGAATACTAAATCTTAGGGACACCTACTGACTTGTCCAGAATCACATATTCAGGAGACAGAAACAAATGTGAACAAGGTCAGGTCTGAGATTACTAAATCCGGGCTCTCTTAAATACCTGACCCTACTGCCTTCCTTAAATTTATTGTGGAAATGAGGAAATCTGATATCAGAACAGCATTCACCTAAAGAAGTATATATAATATTGTGTTCTAATATATCTTAATTGTTTATAACCCAGTTAACTTCAGCCTGAAATTTTGGAAGGCCTCCAGTAATTTACATATAAATCTTTCTCTCTCTCTCTCTCTCTCTCTCTCTCTCTCTCTCTCACACACACACACACACACACACACACACACACACAAACATACTTAAGAATCAGTGTGGTGAATGGAAAGAACACAGCCTTCAAAGTCAGCTAAATTTGTTTCATACTTTGGTTTCATACTCTGACTTACAAGCTACATGATCCTGATGGAATATTTACCTTTCTGTTTTGTGATATGTAAAATGAGGATAATAGTGTCTACCCTGTGGAGATTCTTGAGGTTTAACTTAGATGACCTTTGTGACAAGTCCCAACACAGAGACCAGTGAATATTTCCCATCTTTACTCCTCCAAAAACTCACAAGCATTTAAAATGAAAGACTCTTACCAACAAAGAAATGACTGGCTAATTAGGCATCATTCATTGACATGTGGACACTATTGGAGAGCACAGGTTCTGTTTTGATCTCCAAAAGGGCTGTGTCTGCCTGGTCTCCTCTTGCAGGCTCAGTAACCTACCACCAGATGGCAGAAGATGTGTGATGAATCAGACGAGATGGGGCATCTTGATTGGGAAGAAGATAGGCATTCCAGAGAAAACAAATAGTATGGACGCTTTCCACAGATAGATACAGGACATTATATAGACGATTCCTACTGTCCATGAAAAGGTGATGCTTAAGATCTCTTCCAACTCTTAAGAGTTATAGTCTTACATTTCTCAAGAGAGCTCTGGTCCATGTTAGATTCAAAATCACACAACTCAGATTCTCAACGTCAGGACTAAGTTAGTGTGGATCTAAATCAAAATGATTCTAACTTGAGTATCATAATGAAGAATGGCAGAAACCAATTATAACACAATGAATTTTTAATCCATTAGTCCATACAGATACAAAACATATCTTACATGTATATGTGTTATAAATAATATTTTTAAGTGGAGTGAAGAAGAAAAAGCTCTTCTTTACAGAGGAATTATAACTAATAAATAACTGAGAAGAGTCAACAGAATTAGAAAATCACCATTGGGAAACCACCACAGTAATAACTGATTCTGGTAAGAATCAGCAATATATGTCAAAACAAGGGTGAAAGACTGCCAAAGAGGATATTCACACAGTGGGGAAGTCTCACTTCACTGATTATGTATTAATTTCAAAGAGGAAAAAGTATGTTTGGTAGTGGGAAAACCTGATGGACTTCACCTTAATTCAATTATCAAACTTAACATCATCAATGAAAAACAAAATGACTTAATGTGTCTCCTAATTAGAGGTACTGAGAAGGGTACAACATCAAATCTGTAATATTCCTGCAAAAGAAAAAAACATTTCACCTGAGTCATAATAAAACAATCACACAAATCCCAATTAAAGGATTATCTACAAAGTAACTGATCTTGACTTTTTAAAAAATGACAAAAAAGCACCAGGGAACTATTTATTCTAGGAAGACCCTAAAGAAGCAAGACAAGTAAATGCAGTGAATGATCTTTGACTAAATCCTGACTTTAAATTTTGAAAAAAAAAATTTTTAACCTATGAAAACATTATTGGGACAACTGTGAAATTCTGAATATGGACAGTATATTAGATCATAGTGTTATGTTAGTGCTAGATGTCTCAATTATGAAAGTAATATTTGGTTATGTCGAAGAATGTCCATTTCTTAGAAAACATAAGCTGAAATGGGAAGTATCATGAATCCTGCAAGCCTGCACCTAACCCTCAAATTGTTCAGGGAAAGAAAAAGAAAGTGTGTGTGTGTGTGTGTGTGTGTGTGTATAATTTCATATATGTAGCTGAGGCCAGAGGGAGGAGCCATTTCTTTCTAACATTGGCAAAGTCTATAGTCTAACCCTTTATTGTTTTGATTTGTCTTTCCAGAAGTGACTATCAGTGCATGCATAAACCTGGCTGCTCTGAGCTCTGGCAGCACACTCATTTGTAAGGCCACATGTGGACTCCACAGGACAGCAGCAGGTAACTTTATCTGAATTTATTCTCCACCTGGAATGGAAGTGGGTCATCACATCCCCATCTGAGAAAGGTCAAACTTCAGAGCTTCTCTCAGCACCCAAGCTGTTCTTCCTTGTATTATTACACTTTACAGGGCTCCACCAAGTCTATTTTGAGATTTTTTTTTTAATGGGGAAGTTGGTATGGTGTCTGTGATCCACTGAAATATATTTGCTAAAGGACAGACTTCAGTATGATGCCCTCCCACTCCCACTGTCCCTTATGCTTGACCCTCAACCATGTTAAACCTGAAACACATACAGGAATCTGTTAGATGTTGAAAGAAACAACATGGGCTGGGAATTCATTCTGGCATGGACTTTCCTGACAGATTTCCCCTGCTGGGTCTGGACCGTCTTTAAGTTTTTCCTTTTTCCTATGCACTTTCTCAGCAGCATGCTATTTGTAAAAATATATCTTTATCTTTCACTATTATACTAACCTGAATCCAGAAAAAACACAGGAATTCCCAATGTTTTATGATGTTAGACAAATCACCTGATCTTGCTGCATTTCTGTTGCCTTACCTCTAAAACAGCAAAAGTAAGTATCTCATTGAGTTGCATGGGAAATGAAAATATAGACATCGTGCTTGATCAGGAGCTCCTAGAAAACAAGGGTTTCCCCATTCATATTTGTGTCACAGCACCAGGACTTTAAATACACATTTGATTGAATGGTATGCCTGAATATAGATGCCTTAACAAAGACAGTCCCCTACTCCCATATAGTCTAGGGAAGAACATTTTGACTAATAGGTTCCAGAGATATATAATATTATAGTTGATGAAGGTAGGTCTTATAGCAGTTTGTGTTGCTATTCTTACACTGAATGGCAATAGTTCTTAGCTACAAAATACTGACTTGAGTTTAGCACATACTACACATTGCTGTCTAATTAGATGGTTAAGATGAACTCAGTGATAAAAATATTATTCAAATATTTTCATATGTTGGGATAGGAGTCAACAACTTTTTTTGTAAAAAGCCAGATAATAAATAGCTAGGTTTTGAGGGCTATGTAGTCTCTGTTGCAACTATTCAATGCTGTCACTATACTAGGAAAGCACCATGGACAGTACTTAAATGAAATAGCACAGCTGTACTTTTTTTTTATGGACACTGATATATGAATTTCATAAAATTTTCATGTGTCTCAAATATTCTTTTTGATTCAAACAAAGATGTTTCTCTGAGCTAAAAACACACAAAAATGGGCATTTTTATGACAGGATGTAATCTGTTAGGATATTGTGCTAAGATATTACATGAATTTATCATGCATTTTTATATCAACCTAAAATTCAACTTCTGAAATCATGAGTTAAATATATATTAAACTGAAATTCACATTTTAAAAAGAGTGAGGACAAAGTGTCTCCTTAAAAGGCAATTCTTTTTCAGAAATTTAGTGATTTTTCACTGTTTTCTAATGATGATAAAAATTTCTAAAACTATCAGTGAACTGTAAAAATTATTTTCACTGTGTGTGATTTAAAGTGATTAAATTCGACCTGCCTCAGGGCACCTGGGTGGCTCAGTCGGTTAAGCATCTGCCTTCAGCTGGGGTCATGATCCCAGGGCCCTGGGATGGAGCCCCACATCCGGCTCGCTGCTCAGCAGCGTGTCTGTTTCTCCCTCTCCCTCTGCCTGCCACTGCCCATGCTTGTACTCTCTCTCTCTCTCTGTCAAATAAATAAATAAAATCTTTAAAAAATAAATAAGTAAATTAGAGCTGCCTCAACAGGCCTTAATGGCTTACAGGTACCACTTAACAGCATATTTACTCATTCACTTTATACAATGATCCCCTAATAACTTTAGAGCTTTCATATATTTTTTTGAAAAATATGTGGGGTTTTTTTCCTTGACATGTGATTATCCCAATTACGTGTTTGGTATATGTCAACAGCAGGAACAAATCTAGAAACCCAGCAAGAGAATGAAAGTATAAAAAACTCTTATAGGTATACCTGGGTGGCTCAGTCATTGGGCGTCTGCCTTCGGCTCTAGTCATGATCCCAGGGTCCTGGGATGGCGCCCCGCATCGGGCTCCCTGCTCCGCGGGAAGCCTGCTTTTCCCTCTCGCACTCCCCCTGCTTGTGTTCCCTCTCTCGCTGTGTCTCTCTCTGTCAAATAAATAAAATCTTAAAAAAATAAACTCTTATAAAGGAAAAAGGAGCATGTTAGATGATTGTTCACCCCTTTCTTACTGATTTGCTCCAGGCTTCAAGGCTCTATGACTGAAAATCTGCGTCATTTTTTTACATGGTATCACAAGGGGTGGGGAGAATTGGAGTTACTCATTTAACAGTTATATACTGTATTCCTCTTATATGCCAAGGGCTGCTCTGGCATTAGCAAAGCAGTGGTCAACCAATCAACCAAGCTACCTATTCTCACAGACTTATACTCTAGTGAGGGAACACAGACAAAGAACAAAAATGTTAGATAATGATAGATACAATGCAAAGAATTTTCATAGGCTAATGTGACAGAAAATAAGTACCAGAAAGGCCAGTTACACCAGGTGATCAGAAAAACGCCACTTAGAGGAGGTGATACTAAAATTGAGATATAATTTACAAGAAGAAACTTGTTGGAACAAGAGCGGGGGGGGGGGCGGGGAGTGCATTCCAGGCAGAGGAAACAACTAGTACAAAGGCCTTGGGTAAGGAGGAGTTGGTCTATTTGAAAAACTTAGGTATTTGTATGGCTAACGCACAGGGAGTGAAAGTGAGCGGAAATGAACTCAGGTGGGTAGGCAATAGCCAGATCAGGTAGGGTTTTGTAAGCCAAGGTAAGAAGTCTGGACTTTATTCTACGTGTGATGGGGCAAGAATGTAAGGAGGGAAGCCAGTGAAAAAGGTGTCATAGTAGTCCAGGCCAGAGATAACAGTAGGTCTGACCAGAAAAGTGGGAAAAGGTCAATCTGTTTTGAAGATACAGGCATCAGGTCAGTCTGTTACAGAGGTAGAAGTGGGAGGCGAGGAAAAGAAGAATCAAGGATGACTCCTTCAATTTTGGCTGTAGCAACTAGATGGATAAGGTTGTCATTTGCCAAGAAAGCAAGACAAAGGGGAAGCAGGTTTGGGGTGGGGGACAGATCAAGAGTTCTGTTTTGGTCATACTGTAGTAGTTTCCTAGGACTTTTGTAACAAATTACCACAGATGGGGTAGCTTAACACAACAGAAATTTATTCTCTCACAGTTCTGGATGCTTGAAGGTCAAAAGCAAAGTGTGGACAGGGTAATGAATTCTAACTGATTCATTCCAATCCTACATCTATTGAAAGCTGAAAAGATCTCTTTAAGAAAAACAATAGCATAATGATTAATTAAGAGTATACATGGTTTTTTTTTTTGCAGGTAGATAGCCTGGATTTAATTCCTGATGCTGCCACGTACTAGCTGGGAGACCCTGGACAAACTATCTGACCTCTGCATGCCTCCATTTCTTTATCTGTAAAGTGGGGCTACAGTGCAATTCTGACACTAGCTACCTGGAGTTAGGAAAACTTTACAGGTTAAGGGCTCAGGCTTTCACAAGACTGTTCTCACTTCAAACACTGGCAATAAGCTCAGGGGTTCCCCAGTCACCTCCACTTCTGACCAGCTGGCTAAAAATCTGGTAACACAACTTATAGAACTCAGGAAAGCACTATACTATTATAATTTTGTTAGGAATACAACTCAGAACCAGTGAAAAGAGACATACGGGGCACGAACTGCAAGGATACCAAATGCCAAACTTCCATGTCTTCTCCCTGTGGGTTCAGGACACATCACCTGGCTCACTCAAGCTTTACTGTGTAGAATTTTCCTTAGGGTTTCATTACGTAGGCATGAATCATTGGCCATATGATTGAATTCAATCTCCAGCCCCACCTCCCCTCCCAGGAGGTTGAGCTGATGTTGCATAGCTCAAAGACTCAACTCTGTAATCACACATTGGTCTTTCTGGCAGTCAACCCCCCATCCTGATACTATATAAGAACCTATCATGAGTTGTCTCCTTAGCAAAAACTACCAGGGCCTACCATGAATAACAAAACTGAGGAAATTCCAAGGATTTAGAGGCTCTCTCCCAAGAACAAGGAAAAAGGGCAGCCAAAGTCTTCATTATACAACAGCGTCTAACAAAATCTACCTCAAAGTTTGTTTTAAGGGTTAAAAGAGCTAATAAATGTAAAATACTTAAAACACTGCCTGGCACTACAGAGATGTTAGCTACTTTTGTTCTCTAAATATTAGATAGTCCTACATTCATTAAGTTCTATTAAATCTCATATTCCTGCTGTATTTTCCTCCCTAAGTGAGATAATCCACCTTGGCTTCTTCAAATGTGAAAGACCCCATGGAGCTGAACTATATGCATTTTTCATCTATCTTTTCAAGATCTGTGTGACAATTTTTTTCTAAGATTTTATTTATTTATTTATTTTAGAGAGAGAGTAAGCAAGTGAGCAAGGAGAGGGGCAGAGGGAGAGGGAGAGAATCTCAAGCAGAGTCTGCACCAAAGGTGGAGCCCAACGTGCGGCTCAATCTCAGGACCCTGAGATCATGACCTGAGCTGAAGCCAAGAGTCGGATGCTCAACTGACTGAGCCACCCAGGTTTCTAATATAGTATCATCATGTACCAAATAGGCGTGGTTTTTATATAAAGCCTAAAAACTGTTGAGTGACTGGGATAATTATTAGCAATCAGTACTCCTAATTAAAACTTACCGCTATAATGCAACATAATCAACTTATACTTTCTATTTTTCATTTTTTGTTTCAACAAATATTTATTTAGTACTATTCTAGGTGCTGAGTCTATAGCAGTGAACCAAACAAAGTTATTGCCTTCGTTGAGAGGGAGGGCTTGTATACTATTGGGAAATTCAGATAATAATCGCATTCTAAAATATTTATTTATAATATACATTTAACATATATTTAGTATATACAACATGTCTATACACTTAATATATATAACATATATAATGAAAAATAAAGCTGAATGAGGTATGGTGCACGATGAAGTGTTCTGTTCAGAGAAGTTTTCACTGAGAAGGTACTATTTAAGGAGAATCTGGAATGAAGCGGTTCCTGTATATCCTGAACTGTTTTCTGCTCTGTTTGTACACCAGAGGATCTGCCCCTCTGGTTTCTGTACATACAGTCTTTCTTCCTCACCTCTATCTAGACTAAACCAGTTGAACCTGTTTATAGCTACCCATTTCTTCCACATGCCAAGGTCAGTTTGAAATTCAATGATGTCCTACACCTAGTCATTTTGAGACAGCATCAAATTTAATAAAATTGTAATGCCTATATTGATGTTTTAAGGATTTTAGTCAGAGAGAGTGGTTAAGAGGGTGATTTTGTAGAAAGGACACAGGGGCCAAGTTCAGCCAGACAGCTTAGTAATCTTTCCCTTGAGAAAGCGGCAGAGTTATTTTTTATTTCTTCTTTTATATTCTGCAACTGCAGATTTCAGTTAATATTAAATTACTTACCAGAGAGAGTTTGGAATATGGTTTTCTTTATATTCCATTTGACTTAACATCATTTCTCTGTGGTGAAGTCTCCTTGCTATAAAAGCTCTTTTTATAGATAATTGAACCTGAGAGCAAAATCTAGGCATTTTGAAGGAAATATAGCTGATTCTCTTTCCAGGGGAAAATAATTCTGGCTTCCTTCCTGGAACCAGTGAAGTATGAGGCAAATGACAGTCCTTGATTTCGATCAAAGATCCAAGACTACTCTATGACAGTTGGGGGCAGATCATCAAGTGAAAGCCTGCCTCATCTACTCCACTGTCTATTCAAGGCATCCAGCACTCAGATAATAAATGATAGGCTACTGAAGCCATTAACAAGGAAAAATGCACTGATAAACTTCTCTTCACAAAAATTCAGCAGAAATATTCATCAAACCCAAATTGTGAAAGAGACATAGATGAAAGAAAGAGAGAGAGAGAGAGAGAGAGAGAGAAAGGCAGGAAGGGGGGAATAAAGAACAAAAGAAAAAAGAGTCATCAGCAAAAAGGATATCCTCATTCACTGTCAGAAAATAGCACTAGAAACAGATAAATTCCTTAGTTAAAATCACGGAAGGGGTTATGTTCGGCTTTATTACAGGATAGCAGGGTTGTACATTACAGACCATTACAAACAGAATGGTATGAACAAAGGAGCAGAGATATACAATCAAACCGTCTATTGAGGCATGGAACCACAGAGCAGAAGCAATCACCATGGAAAGCAGTGCAGTGACAATACAATTTTAAATCCATTTGATAGGCAAACTATATCAGTTGAAATTTCTCAGGATGAATGAGTTTAAAACTCGTTATCTGTAGAGCAGTCTATCCCATGATACCACTTTATTTATGCAGATGGAGATTGGAGAATATGGGTAAACATTATAGCTCCAGCCACAACATGTTTTGTAGATAAATCCTGTACGTTATTTGTTCTCTATGCCTTTGCATATGGTTCTTTTCCACTGTAGAAGAAAAGAGTGGGGCATGAGGGGAACAGTGAAAGGGCTCTCTTTAAAAGACACCACGCACAGAACTGTGAAATGGCAACATGCATTTGCGATGCAGGCCATAACAACACTGGAAGGCATTCTGTCATTTAATGTTCCCAATTTAGAGTTTTAAATAGCTGGGAAACACTCTAACTTCTTCCAGCCGTCTATCAGATAGTAAAATTCATTAAAGGTACCAGTTAGGCAGAACACACAGCAAAGTAACTTCACAAAGTGCAGGTCATAAAATACACATTTGTTTTATGGTTGAATATTCACATTTTCCCTTTATTCCATTGGGAACCCTAGTTAGTTTCAGTTGAAAGAAATGAAATGTCTAAAATGGAACGAAGGTACAAAATGTTTCTGCAAAAGTACAATAAAAATAATTCTTAAAGGAACTGTGGTTGGAGAAGGCTGAAAACATCTTCCATGGAGAGGATGAGAGCTGGAATACAAAACATAAACATTCAGGGGCGCCTGTGGTGCAGTTGGTTAAGCATCCTACTTTTGGTTTCGGCTCCGGTCATGATCTCAGGGTTATGAGATCGAGCCCCACACCAGGCTCCACATTTAGCTTGGAATCTGCTGGAGACTCTCTCTCCCTCTCCCTCTGCCCCTCCTGCTCATGTACCCACGCACGTGCTCTCTCTCCCCCTCTCTCTCTCTCAAATAAGTAAATCTGAAAAAAAAAAAAAAAACTTTAAACATTCAGTGTAAAAATTTTGTCACAACTCTTACAAATGGTCTGCAGATATTCTTTCATTTACTGAAAGACACAGACACATTTACACTAGACAAAGGACTCTATCTTGATAATTATGTCTTAACTCTTCTACTGAAGGTGGAACCCTCTGTCTTTTTTGTCCATTTCTTTGTTTAGTCATGAAAAATTTGCTGTTTTAGGTAGAAAAAAGAATACAGTGATCAAAAAGAGCTCTATTTCACCCATTAAGAAGAAATTTTTGGTGAGTTCACTGATTGAGGAATGAAGTACCGTATTTGGAAATTCTTAGGGTCAAAAGCATATTTGTTGAATGTGCCACATGCACTTAGTATTACAGAGATGGAGTCAGGTGTGGGATATTGGTGTGGGATTTGAAGTAGGTCATTTAATCCCCACTTGGTTTTCGTTGTTTCTTTTTCCCTATAAAACAAGGAATTTAGATTAGATCATCTGAGTCCCATTCAAATGTTCTATGATTTGAGTCTTTGTTAATGACCTTACAGTGGTACATAATTTTTTTAGAGTAAGAGAGTTCTTGGCTTTTATGAACTACTCTTTATCAAACACATGCATTCTCACTTTGAATCCCCACAATAACCCTACAAGGGTGTTACTATTATTTCAACATTTGAATTATTTTTTAAGTAAGGAAATAAGCAAGCCTAGAAAGATTAAATAAAATTCTCAAGGTTTCACAGTTATGAAGTAGAAGAGGTCTGTCAAATCTAGGTCCATCTGATGGCAAAGACAAATTCTTAACCATTAGGCCATATTACCACCCATAGGGAATGTTATAGATCCCAGGGCCTCATTTTAGATTTTTTTTTTAAAGATTTTATTTATTTATTTTAGAGAGACAGAGACAGCGCACAGAGGGACAGGGGGTGAGGGTGAGGGAGAGAGACAGGCAGACTCTGTACTGAGCACCGAGCGCAACAAGGGGGCTCAATCTCATGATCCTGAGCTGAAACCAAAAGTCTGACGTTCAACCCACTGAGCCACCCAGGCGCCCCTCATTTTACATTTGCAACTGGTAGCTAAACAAGGTCAAGTAACTTGCCTAAGGTCACAGAGCCAAAAGTGTCAGAGTCAGAACCTGAATCCAGGCTTGTTTTCCTCCAAGTCAGCTTTTATTAATTTATATCACACTATCCATTTTCTGAAGCCACAAAACAGTTCATAAACAACCAGGTTAGCATTCCCTGTGATTCTAATTATCAGATTAATAAACATAAATTCAAATAACTGGAAAGACCCTAACTGAAGTCCAGGATAGGTGAATTTTCCAAAAGAGCAAGCAAAAATAAAAGACTCGATGAGAACTGAAGATTAAATTAAAAGGCCTTTAATGCCCATCTGTTTCTCTTTCCATCAATTTGCAACCAAATGGTATCTAAATTCTCTTATTCCCTGCTTCTAGAAAAGGTCTAGATCCAAAAATATCCCGAGTCCAAGATCCTCAGAGAGCCTCCCTTGTTTGTACTAACGTTAACTAAAAACATAAGCCATAGAGAAGCAATTTAAACGGACCAACTCCGTTTCCTGTGGACGGCTCATCATTCCCAGCCAAGATGAGCATCTTTTGTAATGGTGAACAGCTTGATGCTTAAAACTTTACTCAATTTTGAGCTGTCATAAAAAAAAAAAAAAAGGCAGCAGCTCCTTTGCACAGAGGGAATATGTACATATATTTTGTCCTATCAAAGATGACTTGAAAAGTCCTCTTCCAATTTGCTTTGAGAAAAAAATAGCCTTTAAACTGAGATTAAGCAGAGAAAAACTCTCGATAAAAAGGAAAATTTTTCAAAAACTTGCAAGTGACTGCAAAGCCAGTTAACACAGAAAACCTTGTCACCTTAAGTATGCCATTTGTTATCACACGCCGGAATACATCTATTCATCTTCTTTTAATTGCTCAGCTGTGCTAGAAATACAAAGCAGCTCACTGATGCAGAGACTGTGGAAGAATATTTTGTCATGGAAACATTGAAAACATTTCAAAGCAGGAGCTCTTCTCTAGTGAAATGAAACCTTATAGCTGTTTGTTGGGCTTTGTATTCAGCTGTTAAGTGTCTAGAGTAAGAGGCCTTCTCTGTGAGTGGCTTTTGCATACATCATCCTGTGCTCCAAGATAGCTGAGAAAATTCCAACAATTTCCCAGGCATTGTTTGGGAGAGCAGTAGTTTGTCTCTTCCTCCTCTTTTCTCAAAAATATAACAACTGAGATTATCCCTGAGTCAGCAGGTAAATACCTGGTTGCCTCTTAAGGGTATCTGAGACCAATCTGGGGTTATTTTTGAGCTCATCCTTCCTCTGAAGAATTTTGCTGAAATTAAATACTGCACATGTATATACATTTGTCAGATGTTGTTTGTTGAACACCTACTATATGTTTTATGACTCAGGTGCTTTACCTATGTTATTTCATTGAATCTTAAAGAAATTCTATAACATCTATCTAAAGATTAACCTCAAATCATGGATTAATGACAAAACCGGCTGTTAATGACAAATCTAGCAGTTTAATTGTTAATGAGTCACAAGACCACAAATCAAAGCCAGCCTCCAAAACCCAGGTCCTTCCACTATCACACTGAGCTTGCTTGCTCCTTGTCAAATGGCCCCTGCACTTAGAATATGACCGAGAGCTTGAAGCGGTTTTCGTTTTCAAACCCTTTCCATTCATCAATGTTCTACCAAGAATTATGGGAAAGTTATCACCCAGGTCCTCCAAGAGGCACTGATGAGCCCTGTGGGCTCAGTATTATTCCAAAGGAGAAAATGGACACAGAAATTTTAAGAAACTCAATTTCCCAATCCGATTCTCAGCTTCAACATACAGTAGTCTTTCCTAAAATCGATCTGAGGAAGAAAACACCTGCAGTTGTGTCAGCTGGGCTCTCCCTTCCTCATCCCAATCCCCTTCCGCAATTGTTCTTCTCCCATTTTACTGAAGAAAAGCACACCTCCCACTCATACCTTACCTCCTTAAAGCATATTGTCTCAGGGGAGAATCTGAAATATTGCCCCCATTGAGACACCCTGAATTCCCCTTCCCATGAGACACACATGGAATCACAATTCTTCTCATTAAGAAATGACGTTTATGTTTTGCAATACTAACATAACCAAAAATTTAGTATGTTTACTCTGGTTTTATAAAGTATTAGTTAACAAAAATGTTATAATAGAAACATTTTAACCCACAGAGCTTTACAGAATTAAGAATAAAATAATTCCAATTTATAACATGTTTTGTTAGCAGAGAAATATAGGATGATCAATTAAAAAACTGTCAAATATATATATATATATCACACAACCGATGAATTATTGAACACTACATCTGAAACTAATGATGTACTATATGTTGGCTAACTGAATTTAAATAAATAAATATATATATATATATATATATATATATATATATATATATATATATTGCATTGGGATAAAACTCTGTGGGGAAAATGAGAAAAGAGAACAACGTAAAATGACTCAAAAGAAGAGTTTGTTCTAGTCATTTCAAATGGATGCTGGTGGGTATCAAATCACTTTGGTATGAGCCTCCGCTGTATACACTTAAAAATGACTAGTGTAACAGTTTTAATTTTAAAGTGACATAGTTTTAAGGTTAGTTCAGGTCCGCACCAAAAACGCCATATTGATTTGCTATTCTTGACAGAGAATGACAGCAGGACCTAGGACTCATGAAGATGTATGAAAGGCCAAAATTCAGACTATAATGAACTCAAGTAGGTTGGTATAATTTCCTCTTCTCCAATCCCATTATATTCATTTCATGAAAAATGCTTTCATATTATACTGTTTCCTCTTCTTAATATCTTTGTCATGTGGGAAGATATCAGCATTTTAATGATTTAGTTATTTAAACTTTTTTGATAATTTCTGTCCCTTGATTGACCCTTCCACTTCACCTCCTCTCCTCTAGTTATAAGAACCGAGCATATGAATTGTCAGCAAATCAAGTTACAGAGTGTTAGAAAGGTTATTGTGCCAGAAACTGCTATTATCTTTCTGACAAAAATTATAACAAGCACAGGAAAAGGTGCAACTAGAATTCATTAATAACCTACCACTCAGAAATTGGATACCATGGTGCAGATTTTAGAAACACCAGAAATGGTTGCTATTCCGAGAAATGCCATAATGCATGTTCAGAATTGATTTTCATAGCCTTTTTGCTGAGACTGTCAATAAATGAAATGGCTATTTTAATTTGGCAGTGGTTGGAGTAATATGATGCCTATCAATAAAGAAATTAAAAGATACAAATATTTGCCTGAGCTCTCAACATAAGGCAACTCATTATACCTTGGAATTCAGTTCAGTAAAGGGACTTCTCAGCCCTGAAAGATTTTTGTGACATGTTCTCACCTGTGTACTTTTCCCAAAGCATGGGCAGAAACATACACACACACACACACACACACACACACAGACTGCATTGCAATGAGATGACATGATCTTTGATGATAACACGTTTCACTTTCTGGCATGTGTCTACACATTTAGACTTTATGGACAAATATGAGAAAATGGTTTAAAATATACAAACCAGCATTTATTATTATAAAATAAGGATTCATATTCTAAGACTACAAAAATTATTTTTGCCAAAATTTATCGAGTGCTATCCACCACGCAGGGTGCATGTTTTACATATCATATCAAATAAGCATCATGAAAACGCTTTGATACAGATACTTTGATTACTTCCATTTTAAACACAAGGAACCCAGGGCTAAAAGAGTTAATTAAATTGCCCAAGGACATTTGGCAAAAAAAGATACAGAGTTCCAACCCAAACCCAGGACTAAAAGCTCTTGATCTAAATCGGCTCTGTCCAATAAGGTGGCTCCAGCACTTGAAAGTAGCCAGTAGAAATTGAAATGTGCTGTTTGTGTAACATATACACCAGATTTCAAGGATTTAGAATATAAAAAAGGTAAGATACCTCAAAAATAATTTTTAATTGATTACATTGAAATGACAATATTCTGAATATATTGGATTAAATAAAAATATTAAAATAATTTTTACCATTTTCTTAAGTTTTCAATGTAGCCACTAAAACTTTTTTAAATTTTTCATTTAAATTCAATTTAGTTAATATATAGTATATTATTAGTTTCAGGGGTAGAATTTAGTGATTCATCAGTTGCATATAGCACCCAGCACTGATCACATCAAGTGCCCTCCTTAATGCCCATCTCCCAATTACCCCATCCCCCACCCACCTCCCCTCCAGCAACCCTCAGTTTGTTTCCTATAGTTAAGAGTCTCTTATGGTTTGTCTCCCTCTCTATTTTTAGTTTATTTTTTCTTCCCTTTCCATATGTTCATCTGTTTTGTTTCTTAAGTTCCACATATGAATGAAATCATATGGTATTTGTCTTTCTCTGACTGACTTATTTCGTTTAGCATAATATCCTCTAGTTCCATCCACGTCATTGCAAACGGCAAAATCTCTAAATTATGTATGTGATTTTCCATATATTCCTATTGGAAAATGCTGATCTAAACTGCTGGGTATAGTGCCATATCTGTATGTATTTGTGTATGTACGTAGGTGTATGTATTTTTTAGTCTAAGAGAATATTAAAGTATAAAAGGATATAAAATATTAGTCTACATTAGCCTATTTAGGCTGCCATAACAGTACCATAGAACAGATGGCTTAAACAACAGAAATTTATGTTCTCACAGTTCTGGAGGCTAGATGAAGGTGCCAGAATGGTTTCTAGTGAGAGCTCTCTTCCTGGCTTTCTAACGACCTTCTTCTTGCTATGTGCTCACCTGGCAGAGACAGAGAACTCTGGTGTCTCTTCCTCTTCTTATAAGGGCTCTGGTCCTATTGGATTACTGTTTTATTACCTTTATTCCCTCCCAAAGGCCCCATCTCCAAATACCATTACATTGGAGTTAGGGCTTCAACCTTTGAATTTTCACAGAGGGCTCATAAACAATCGATAACAAGTGGTTATTTCTGGATAATAGAATTCTAGGTGATTTTTATTTTCTCCTTTATGTTTTCCTGATAATTTTATACTATATTTTTCTTCTTTAATCAGAAACACACACATTTTTCATTTTGAGAAATAAAATTTTACAATATTATTGTGACTAGAAGCAATAGAATCATTTTTCTAGGCCCTTTCTCATGTTACTATTTTATGATAAAGAGTTCATCAATATTAGGTATTTATTGCTCATACAATATGCTGTTCTTTCCCTGAATATGTTCATTATTTGTAACTTCTGAGTGGTGAGTTGTCCCTGATACATAAGAGACTCCTTCAGGGCTAGACTGCCTGAGGCAGTAGCTAGGTCACTCAGAAGTTCTCCGTCTGCCTCCTGGAGGCCCCTGAGCCTCCTCACCATAATTCTGGTGGCTCTGGGAGCATGAAAAACCAGGAAGGATATCTAAAGTGGAGCATGCTAGAAGATTCCAGATAGGAAGCTCAATGCCAATAAATACATGGGCAGGCATAAAAACTGACCTTGCTTATCCTTCATGTACTTGAAACATTTACCTCTTTGTATATAAACAAGGGATAATAAAAATACACAAAAGAATACATTTGTGTGTATAATATAATAATATATTATTATTTATATGAATCCTGATGAAATTTTCAGGCTCATTTGACCAGTTTTCCAATGACCAGAAAAAGCAGCTAGGAGCTACAGACCAAGATATTTCAGGATAATGGGATGCTGAACGGAAGAGACGGATTAGTTACAAGTATTTGATTCTCAACAGATTGCATACCTCCCTTCCTAGATCTATTCCAATAGCCATATCTGCTAGCTACTGAATAAGCTGAAATTCTCTTGGGCTATTATCATACCTGCAGCAGCAATCTTTGAACACAGCGCTTGCTCATTCAACTCCTTTTATAATTCCCAGTGAAATAAAATATCACAAAGTCATTCAAATTCAGACTAAAGATATATCTGTAGTGACAAAGTAAAGTATAGGATAAAATTGATTATCCTGATAAATTGATGAACACGGACAGTCACTCTGAATAATTTGAACTAAAGGAACTTTTTCTCTCAATGGCTGGATATTTTTAGCCTGATTTATCCACATAATTGCCTCAGCTCCCCATTCCATTTTGCCCATGTCAACACAACGAAGTCGTCGTTCTTGATTTTGAAAGCTTCACTATTTCATGTCACGTTAGCAAGAGAGACGCGCATAGCAAATTCTGGATGGGTTCTTATGACAAATGACTTCTATGGTTTGCACGTGTCTCTTCAATGACAGCTGCTGGGAAGAAACATCACCTCCCAGCTGCACAACTTGATCCTTCTCTCCCTTGTGAATTAGGAGGAATTGAATGTTTGGCTTTAAAGAGGCACTTCATACTCCTCTCATTGAATATCACAATTGTGCCCAGACAAATGGAAATAAAAAACCCCATCATTGGCAACTGATGGGAGAAAAAATAGTCCTCTCATTACAGAGATAATAAGCAGGATGTTCCCCTGAAGCTTTTCTTCTTAATTCTCCTTATTGTATTTTATTAAATGATGCAGTTTGAAATTAAGTCTCTGGCAACCTTCGTGCACACGCTGCATAAACAAGCAAAACAGAAACACAGTTCAAAGAGCAAGTATAAGCCCCTCCCAAAAGCCATCTGCTTTCCTTTTGTTATGAAACTTCAATTCATCAGCAAAACTCTAAAGAAAATATTTATAGCAGAAATGTAAGCCTGCATTCTGAAGCTGCTCTGAGACAGCGTTAACAGAACACTAGAAAACTTGGTTAGATTATGTCACTTACTAACCAGTCTAGAACTTCATTGAATAAGACCCTCAATGTGCCAGGACCTGTGGCAGCTGCTTTTGTTTCCATATCATTAAATGAAGATAATAGTTATACCAGCCATGCCTACCTCTCAAGGTTGCCGAAAACTATAAAACAAACTGTAAAACAAAAAAACCCTATAAAACAAATAAAAACATCTGTGTTTGTTTTCCATCAGTAAGCCACCAGAAGAAAATGAAACAGCCATTCAGTTACCTTTGCAAAAAATCTGAATATGATTATAACTTAAAGGAAGTTTTATTTTATATGTCCACTAGCACAAACTTTTTGCTAATTTTCACCCTGGTAAATCTGATCAAATGGAGGGAAATCAACGATTCAAGCACAATAAACTTTCCTAATCACACAGAACGACCATACAAATAAATATACCTAAACAATAATACTGACATGGAATCCAAGTTTGCTAAGTAAAACATCACCCTGAACTTCCTTTCCTTTCCATTTTCCTCACAATGTATACCCATCTGATGTGATGGTAGCTTATAACCATGGTCTATAGCAAAATAAGACAGGATCTTGAAGACTTGGCATGAAGAAGAAATAAAACTTCATTGTGTCCAACAGCTAGGTTGGCATGAGGATATTTGTTTCCATAGCATATTCTAGCCTAGCATAATCTAATCTAACAAATTCAGGAATTGTACCAGTGATATATCTAGGCCATAGCAAAGAAATCTTAAATGTGTAGCAATGGTTTAGCAGTTAGAATGAGGACAGTAAGGAAACCAATTTTGGAGGCCAAGAAAATAATAATCCATTTTATGCAGTGTGAAAGCATTTGGTAAAATTACTTCCTGTGGTAATTTGGGAGGTATACCATGTGCTTCTGAGCCCACTGATTTAGGGGAAGAATGTTAAAAGCAAATGTTGGCTATGTTTGACAAAAGATGACAAGGATAAAATAAGATCAGGAAAACCCTGGGTGGTTTGCAAACAAATGAAAGGGATGGCAATAGTTTAGAAATTCTGACACTTGCAAATTGAAAAAGTGACTACTTCTAGAACCAAAACAATAAAACTTAGGATCTCAGAAGACTAAGAAGACTAAACAACAAAATCATTGTGAAACTTTCCTCTTGAATGAAATGACTCAGGACAGGGGCAGAGCAAGATGGCGGAGGAGTAGGAGACCTGGGTTTCATCTGATCTCAGGAATTCACCTGAATAGGGATCAAACCATTCTGAACACCTACGAACTCAACAGGAGATCGAAGAGAAGAATAGCAACAACGCTCTGAACAGAAAAGCGACCGCTTCCTGGAAGGTAGGACGTGTGGAGAAGTGAATCCGAGGCGATATTCCGGAGGGTAGACGGCGGGGGAGGGGGCCTCTGTCGGCCGCTTCTGGCAAGTGCTAGAGCCGCGGAGCACAAAATCGGAACTTTTAGAAGTTGGCTCCGCTGAGGGATGTCGCTCCAGTGGCTAAGCGGGGGTAGAAACCTCGCGGGACAGTGTGGTCTCAGGACCCTTGGGGTCACAGAAAGACTGGGGGTGCCTGAGTGCAGCAGAGCTCCCAGGTATTGGAGCGGGGAAGCCGGCTGCAGAGACAGAGCCGAGGCGGGGACTCTCAGCTCGGGGTTGCCATAAACTGTGATCGGCGACACAGTCGGGCCACTGCTCTTCAGCAGGGACCCAACAAGCGGCAGAGCTGGGGACACTCCCCTTCCTCCCCCGGGAGGAGCAGCACGGGAGCGCACCTCAGGGATCTGCTGGGTTTGGAGACTCCACACAGGGTCAGGTGCCAGAGATAGAAACACTCGGTCACCGGCCGGGAGAGCACGGAGTGTGGCCAGAGACCGGGGAGACAGGAGTGACTGCTTTTCTCTGGGGGTGCACTGAGGGGCGGGGCCCCAAGTTATCGGCTCCTCCCGGTGGAGATTGGGAGGCCACCATTTTCACTCTGGTCCTCCAAAGCTGTACCGAGAGCTTGCAGGGAACAAAAGCTCTGAGAGCAAACCCGAGCAGATTGCTTAGCCCGGACTGACAAGGGCGGGGCAATTCCGCCTCCAGCAAAGACATTTGGGAGCCACGGCAACAGGCCCCTCCCCCAGAAGATCTGCATGAACAGCCAGCAAGCCAAGACCAAGTTTACCCATCAAGGAGAACGGGAGAACTCCAGGTCTAGGGGAATACTGCACATAGAATTCATGGCTTTTTTACCATGATTCATTAGTTTTTCAAAGTTAATTTTTTAACTGTTTTTTCTTTTTTTGAATTTTTCTTTTTCCCTTTTTCAACCAACATCTTATCAATCCCTTTTGTAAAAAAAAAATTTATTTCTCGTTTTTAGAGTCATATTTTTCCCTTCATAGTAGTTACCCTTATCTTTGGCATATATATGTATAAGTTGTTCTCTCTTTAAAATTTTGAGATACAGTTTCTTCTAACAGATCAAAATATATCCTAAATCACTAGTGTATGGCTTTGTTCTAGTCTCCTGCCTGATCACATTCTCTCCCTTTTTTTTTCTTTTCTTCTTTCTTTTTAATCTTTTCTTTTTTCAAACAACTTCTTATCAATTCCTTTCATAAAATCTTTTATACTTTTCAACTTTACAGTCATCTTCCATCCCTTCATTGTATCAACCCTTATTTTGTACATATATAAATCTTTCTTCCTTTAAAATTTTAGGAGGCACTTTCTTCTAACCAAAATAAGCCCAAAATCTAGTGTGTGGCACTGATATATACACTAGTCTGATCATATTTGATCATATTGGTTTTTTTTGTTTTGTTCTGTTTTTGTTTGTTTTTATCTTTTTCTTTTTTCTTTTTGTTTTCTCTTTCTTTTTTCTTTCTTTCCCTTTCTTTTCCCCTGGTTTCAGGTCTTTTCTGATTTGTATACAGTATATTTGCTGGGGACGTTGTTAACCTGTTAGCATTTTGTTCTCCCATTCATCTATTCTTCTCTGGACAAAATGACAAGATGAAAAAAATCACCTCAGCAAAAAGAACAAGAGGTAGTACCGTCAGCCAGGGACCTACTCAATACGGACATTAGTACGATGTCGGACCTAGAGTTCAGAGTCATGACTTTAAATATACTACCAGGGCTTGAAAAAGGCGTGGAAGTTATTAGAGAAACCTTTCTGGAGAAATAGAAGAACTAAAATCTAACCAAGTCGAAATCAAAAAGGCTATTGATGAGGTGCAATCAAAAATGGAGGCACTAACTGCTAGGATAAATGAGGCAGAAGAGAGAATCAGCGATATAGAAGACCAAATGATGGAAAATAAAGAGGCTGAGAAAAAGAGAGATAAACAACTGCAGGATCACGAGGGCAGAATTCAAGAGATAAGTGATACGGTAAGACGAAACAACATTAGAATAATTGGGATCCCAGAAGAAGAAGAAAGAGAGAGAGGGGCAGAAGGTATATTGGAGCAAATAATAGAAGAGAACTTCCCTAATGTGAGGAAGGAAACAGGCATCAAATCCAGGAAGCACAGAGAACCCCTCTCAAAATCAATAATAATAGGTCAACACCCCGACATCTAATAGTAAAACTTACGAGTCTCAGAGACAAAGAGAAAATCCTGAAAGCAGCTCGGGAGAAGAGATATGTCACCTACAATGGTAGAAACATTAGATTGGCAACAGACCTATCCACAGAGACCTGGCAGGCCAGAAAGAACTGGCATGATATATTTAGAGCACTAAACGAGAAAAATCTGCAGCCAAGAATACTATATCCAGCTAGGCTGTCATTGAAAATAGGAGAGAGCAAAAGCTTCCAGGACAAACAAAAACTAAAGGGATTTGCAAACACGAAACCAGCCCCACAAAAAATATTGAAAGGGGTCCTCTAAGCAAAGAGAAAGCCTAAAAGCAGCATAGATCAGAAAGCAACACAGACAACATACAGTCACAGTCACCTTACAGGCAATACAATGGCACTAAATTCATATCTTTCAATAGTTACCTTGAATGTAAATGGGCTAAATGCCCCAATCAAAAGAACAGGCTATCAGATTGGATTAAAAAACAAGACCCATCAATATGCTGTCTGCAAAAGACTCATTTTAGACCCAAAGACACCCACAGATTGAAAGTGAGGGGGTGGAAAACCATTCACCATGCTAATGGACACCAAAAGAAAGCTGGGGTGGCAATCCTTATATCAGACAAATTAGACTTTAAAACAAAGACTGTAATAAGAGATGAGGAAAGACACTCTATCCTACTTAAAGGGTCTATCCAACAAGAAGATCTAACAATTGTAAATATCTATGCCCCGAACATGGGAGCAGCCAATTATATAAGGCAATTAATAACAAAAGCAAAGAAACACATTGACAACAATACAATAATAGTGGGGGACTTTAACACCCCCCTGACTGAAATGGACAGATCACCTAAGCAAAAGATCAACAAGGAAATAAAGACTTTAAATGACACACTGGGGCAAATGGACTTCACAGACGTATTCAGAACATTCCATCCCAAAGCAACGGAATGCACATTCTTCTCTAGTGCCCATGGAACATTCTCCAGAATTGATCACATCCTAGGTCACAAATCAGGTCTCAACCGGTACCAAAAGCCTGGGATCATTCCCTGCATACTTTCAGACCACAATGCTTTGAAACTAGAACTCAATCACAAGAGGAAAGTCGGAAAGAACTCAAATACATGGAGGCTAAAGAGCATCCTACTAAACAATGAATGGGTCAACCAGGAAATTAAAGAAGAATTAAGAAAATTCATGGAAACCCAATGAAAATGAAAACACAACTGTTCAAAATCTTTGGGATACAGCAAAGGCAGTCCTGAGAGGAAAGTATATAGCAATACAAGCCTTTCTCAAGAAACAAGAAAGGTCTCAAATACACAACCTAACCCTACACCTAAAGGAGCTGGAGAAAGAACAGCAAATAAAGCCTAAACCTAGCAGGAGAAGAGAAATAATAAAGATTAGAGCAGAAATCAATGAACTAGAAACCAAAAGAACAATAGAACACATCAACGAACCTAGGAGCTGGTTCTTTGAAAGAATTAACAAGATTGATAAACCCCTGGCCAGACTTATCAAAAAGAAAAGAGATGTGACTCAAATCAACAAAATCATGAATGAAAGAGGAGAGATCACAACCAACACCAAAGAAATACAAACAATTATAAGAACATATTATGAGCAACTCTATGCCAGCAAATTAGATAACCTGGAAGAAATGGGTGCATTCCTAGAGATGTATCAACTACCAAAACTGAACCAGGAAGAAATAGAAAACCTGAACAGACCTATAACCACTAAGGAAATTGAAGCAGTCATCAAAAATCTCCCAAAAAACAAAAGCCCAGGGCCAGATGGCTTCCCAGGGGAATTCTACCAGACATTTAAAGAAGAATTAATACCTATTCTCCTGAAACTGTTCCAAAAAACAGAAATGGAAGGAAAACTTCCAAACTCATTTTATGAGGCCAGCATTACCTTGATCCCCAAACCAGACAAAGACCCCATCAAAAAGGAGAATTACAGACCAATATCCTTGATGAACATGGATGCAAAAATTCTCACCAAAATACTAGCCAATAGGATCCAACAGTACATTAAAAGGATTCTTCACCACGACCAAGTGGGATTTATCCCTGGGCTGCAAGGTTGGTTCAACATCCGCAAATCAATCAACGTGATACAATCCATTAACAAAAGAAAGAACAAGAATCATATGATCCTCTCAATAGATGCAGAAAAAGCATTTGACAAAGTACAGCATCCTTTCTTGATCAAAACTCTTCAGAGTATAGGGATAGAGGGTACATACCTCAATAGCATAAAAGCCATCTATGAAAAACCTACAGCGAATATCATTCTCAATGGGGAAAAACTGAGAGCTTTTCCTCTAAGGTCAGGAACACGGCAGGGATGTCCACTATCACCACTGCTATTCAACATAGTATTAGAAGTCCTAGCCGCAGCAATGAGACAACAAAAAGAAATCAAAGGCATCCAAATCGGCAAAGAAGAAGTCAAACTCTCACTCTTGGCAGATGATAGGATACTGTATGTGGAAAACCTAAAAGACTCCACCCCAAAACTGCTAGAACTCATACAGGAATTTAGTAAAGTAGCAGAATATAAAGTCAATGCACAGAAATCAGTGGCATTCCTATACACCAACAACAAGATGGAAGAGAGACAATCAAGGAGTTGATCCCATTTACAATTGCACCCAAAACCATAAGATACCTAGGAATAAATTTAATCAAAGAGGCAAAGGATCTGTACTCAGAAAACTATAAAATACTCATGAAAGAAATTGAAGAAGACACAAAGAAATGGAAAAATGTTCCATGCTCATGGATTGGGAGAACCAACATTGTGAAGACGTCAATGCTACCTAGAGCAATCTACACATTCAATGCAATCCCCATCAAAATACCATCCACTTTTTTCAAAGAAATGGACAAATAATCCTAAAATTTGTATGGAACCAGAAGAGACCCCGAATAGCCAGAGGAATATTGAAAAAGAAAAGCAAAGCTGGCGGCATCACAATTCCGGACTTCCAGCTCTATTACAAAGCTGTCATCATCAAGACAGTATGGTACTGGCACAAAAACAGACACATAGATCAATGGAACAGAATCGAGAGCCCAGAAATGGACCCTCAACTCTATGGTCAACTTATCTTTGACAAAGCAGGAAAGAATGTCCAATGGAAAAAAGACAGTCTCTTCCACAAATGGTGTTGGGAAAATTGGACAGCCACATGCAGAAGAATGAAACTGGACCATTTCCTTACACCACACACAAAAATAGACTCCAAATGGTTGAAAGACCTAAACGTGAGACAGGAGTCCATCAAAATCCTAAAGGAGAACACAGGTAGCAACCCCTTTGACCTCATCCACAGCAACTTCTTCCTAGAAACATCGTCAAAGGCAAGGGAAGCAAGGGCAAAAATGAACAATTGGGACTTCATCAAGACAAAAAGCTTTTGCACAGCAAAAGAAACACTCCACAAAACCAAAAGACAACCGACAGAATGGGAGAAAATATTTGCAAATGACATATCAGATAAAGGGCTAGTATCCAAAATCTATAAAGAACTTATCAAACTCAACACCCAAAGAACAAATAATCTAATCAAGAAATGGGCAGAAGACATGAACAGATATTTTTCCAAAGAAGACATCGAAATGGCCGACAGACACACGAAAAAGTGCTCAACATCGCTCGGCATCAGGGAAATCCAAATCAAAACCTCAATGAGATACCACCTCACACCAGTCACAATGGCTAAAATTAACAAGTCAGGAAACGACAGATGTTGGTGGGGATGTGGAGAAAGGGGAACCCTCCTACACTGTTGGTGGGAATGCAAGCTGGTGCAACCCCTCTGGAAAACAGTGTGGAGGTTCCTCAAACAGTTGAAAATAGAGCTACCATACGATCCAGCAATTGCACTACTGGGTATTTACCACAAAGATACAAATGTAGGGATCCGAAGTGGTACGTGCACCCCAATGTTTATAGCAGCAATGTCCACAATAGCCAAACTGTGGAAAGAGCCAAGATGTCCATCGACAGATGAATGGATAAAGAAGATGTGGTATATACACACAATGGAATATTATGCAGCCATAAAAAGGAATGAGATGTTGCCATTTGCAACGACATGGATGGAACTGGAGGGTGTTATGCTGAGTGAAATAAGTCAATCAGAGAAAGACATGTATCATATGACCTCACTGATATGAGGAATTCTTAATCTCAGGAAACAAACTGAGGGTTGCTGGAGTGGTGGGAGGTGGGAGGGATGGGGTGGCTGGGTGATAGATATTGGGGAGGGTATGTGCTATGGTGAGTGCTGTGAATTGTGCAAGACTGTTGAATCACAGATCTGTACTTCTGAAACAAATAATGCAATATATGTTAAAAAAAACTGAAGAAGAAGATAAAAGGAGGGGAAGAATGGAGGGGAGTAAGTCGGAGGGGGAGACGAACCATTAGAGACGATGGACTCTGAAAAAAAAACTGAGGGTTCTAGAGGGGAGGGGGTGGGGGGATGGGTTAGCCTGGTGATGGGTATTAAAGAGGGCACATTCTGCGTGGAGCACTGGGTGTTATGCACAAACAATGAATCATGGAACACTACATCAAAAACTAATGATGTAATGTATGGTGATTAACATAACAATAAAAAATAAAAAAAAATAAATGACTCAGGACAAAGATACGATTAAGTATATGAATTTCTTACCTGTTCAGACATCTTCAAGGTAGCCACAATAATACTGACAGAGAAATTCATGGAAGTGAGAAGCAATGAAACAGACCAGATTTTAGAATTCTGTCTAGAAAAGATCTTCAGGTGTGATTACTAGCACATGGAACATACTTGAAGCAAACACATTAGAAGCCTACTATGTTTGTGAGGGAATTGCATTGACAAAGAACCCACGAGTCTGCGCTGAAAAACCACTGACATTTTGAGACTTGCACCTCTTGGGTCCCCATGTTCCATAAGAAGGTCATTAAGAAAATCATGTGGCTCTCAAGGAGCCCATGTTTCCTAATATACACTTCAGAGGTGGCTGAAGAGAATAATAAAAAAAAGAAAGAACATCTCATTGGGTACAGCTTGCAGCCATAGAGTACAATGAATAAAAAAACCCCAAGACTCAGAACTAAGGCCTAATTCAGGAATACTGACCACCCTCATGGGTTACAGGAGCCTTCATCATGTCTTCCCAGTGGGATTTCATCATTGCTGTGTGGCCCCTATCTTCCCCTTTCCAAGTGAGAATATGTACCATAGTTATCCTGCCCCTTTCCACCAATGTAAATCCAGTGGAGGGGGAAAGTTCATATGATTTTCTTTTCATTTCATAGGTCATCTGATCAAGAAGAGCTTCAGGTAGACAAGGCAGAGAAGCCCATGTATTCCATAGAGCTTGATGTAGTAATGGCACTGGAATTCAGGATGTCTTCCTTGAGTCTGTCCTATGTATGTGAAAAAGGTAGTAATTGGAAATCTGATGACTAGAAGAGCAGATGGTGGAGAAATTGTGAGTGCCCACCTAATATTCATGTATTTCTCTGTATTTCCAAGCCCCCATACACCTAAGTGGGATCATGCAACCATATTATGCCAGTGGAAGGCAAGCAAAAGAAATATGTAACTTCTCAATGAAACTGTCTCTAGTTCTTCCCCTATCCCTGCTCTAGTGACCTTGGAGAGGCTATGTGATCCAAATGCTATAGCTATATGTGGTATAATGATCATTGTTAATAATACTATATATATATATACTTGAAAGTTGCTAAGAGAGTAAATCTTAAATTGTCCTCACTGTAAAAAAGAAATGGTAATTACATGACATGGTGAAGGTGTTAGCTATGATGGTAATCATTTTCCAATATGTAAGTAAACCAAATTAACACATTGTATATCTTAAATTTACACAATGTTATATGTCAATTATATCCCAATAATCTGGAAAAAAAGATGATGGAAGAGGGTATCAGATTCTGCATAAGGAAGAAATATGTATTATTTGTGTAGAGTCACTAGGATTCATGAGTTATTATCATAATATAGCCTAGATTAGATTAACTAACCTATTATTCAACAGAAACCCCATCCTCATCCTCCCACAACATTTTTAGCGAGGTCTATGCTGATGACTAATTTTTTTGGTGTAAATGAAAGAGAAGGAAGGGTTTGAAAAGATTCTGTGTCTAGGGTTAAAGTGAACTGAAAATATTAAGACATTATGTGCAAACACAAATGCACTGCAGTGAGAAACAGCCGATATGTAGGTTACACTTAACTACCTCTTGGCTCCCAGTGCTCCTCTCTATGGATACAGGAAGCAAATTTTGAAACAGTTGCAGTGGGATGTCAAAACCATTGCAGCTTCATAATGGGCCAGGATTTGAACATAACTGGGTATGTCTCATATAACATTGTGGCAAACTTACAGAAGTATGTTTATGGGGAGTACAAAGGAGCCTCCCAGGAAAGAACTCATCCTTAGGTAGGGAAGAGTTAGGCATGACAAAGTTCCCCCAACAGCAAAGCCTTAATCATTAATGGGGAGAAGTGTTCTGGACATAACATGGCATCTTCACTCATCTCTTTCCCTGTCCCTAGGTAGATAGAGGGCTGTAAATAAAACCTGAAATTTATTTAATTTAAACCTCTTCAAGACATTTTGTGTATTGACATAGCTTTGATAACCATGTAACCGAGAATAACACAAAATGAGGAGCAAGGTATTTCTGCAACTTTGCCACTCTCCCCTCAACAAAGTTTTGGCACCTTAAGCACCTTCTTGTCGAAGTCAGAGTACCAGGCAGTGGAAGCTAGAAGTTCTGCCACCATTGCAGTTTCAACCTGCCCAGTTTGAATAGCAGTATCCAGTAGAAACAGGGGTGGGATCCTGTGGCTGCTATTTGGCTGATCACCAGACTTTTCATGAGCACTTACAAAACATTGCCTAAGGACCCAAAGAAATAGTCAGGGCCAGAGGAAAGGACCTTACCAGGAACTGAATTCTTGGGTGAATGAGTGGAGGGTAGAGTTAGGGAAGTCTCATGTATCAGTTAGCTTTTATGGTATAAAAACACCCCAAAACTTATTGGTATAATGTAAGAACCATTCATTATTTCTCACAAGTCTAGGTGGACTGGGCAGCTCCAGTAAGCTGGGCTGGGCTTGGTTTATCTCATCTGGGCTCACTCGTGTGTCTGTGGTCAGCTAACAGGTCAGCTGGGGACAAGGCTAAAGTTGGCCTTGGCTGGAATGCCTCAGCTTTCCTCCATGTTTCTCACATCTCTCTAGTGAGTTAACCAGGAGTTGTCCTCATTGTGGAGGTAGGGGTCCAAGAGACAGAGAGAGACAGAGAGAGAGCAGCACAAAAGAGCACAAAACTTCTCGAGGCCTACAACTGGACCTGAAACACTATCCATACCACCCCTTCTACAATGTCAAAGCAAACCACAGGCCAGCTCATATTTAAGGGATACAGATACAGACTCCACCTCTTATGGGAAAATCTGCAAAATCAATTGCAAGGGTGGCAAATTCTGAGAAGGCGATGACTGGGGCCATTTTTGCAATCAGTCCATTGCATCTGTGTTACTGCTTTTATCATGATATGGTTTGTGTGAAAGAAAGTTGGTTGGACACTCTCCATAAGTTTCCCAGAATGCTAAAGTTGGAAGGATCTTAGTGATCACTGTCTACTCCAACCTCCGAATTTCATAGAGAAGGAATCTGAGGTCCAGAGAGGTTATGCAATTGGGTTAGTTTCTTACAGACAAAGGAGGGCTAGAAATTACTTTTGATTCAGCTCATAATTCTTTCAACTGTACTATCTTCTCTTCCAAAGACACTTTCAGGATAGGAAAATTTTTGGTTTTGTTCATTTTTTTTTCACCCGCCACATTTGTATGAAATGATTATCTAGAAAAACATCAACAGTAGCTAAGGAAGGCTGTTGGTCTTTTAGCTGCGGTACCTTACTGACCTTGTCCTGCTCAGACGTGCCTTCTACCCATAAGTATAGTGCCTAAGACCTCTCTCACAGTGAACTTCCATAATTCTCATTATCTGTGCTGTCACACAACTGTCCCTCCCTATGGAACCAACCTGCCCCCAGAGAGTCCCAGGACTTGCCCAACAATGCCTATATCTGCCTCAACAGTTTATGGTCTTAGGAGAACTGCCCTCTTAAACAGTTGCTAATAACCTTAATCTTGCAATCTTCCCTTCTTATTTTGCATAAATAGCTACAATTCTGCCTTCCTCAACTGTAGTTTTTCTCCAGGATCTATATTACAAACCAGAAAATTGAAAGTGCAGAACTTATTTCTCACCTCAAAAGATATAAACCCATTTAACTGACAAACTGTTAGAAACACAGCTATTTCTTTTGTTTCCAACTTGAATGTGAGGGATGGAGGAAGAAGAAAGGTACCGCTTTCTGGCAAAGTAATCTTGATCCCCCTTAAAAGTGTTGAAGCTTAAGGGTAGGGTAGTAGGTCAAGAATATCTGGTGAAGGGGCGCCTGGGTGGCTCAGTCGTTAAGCATCTGCCTTCAGCTCAGGTCATGATCCCAGGGTCCTGGGATTGAGCCCCTTGCCAGGCTCCCTGCTCAGCGGGAAGCCTGCTTCTCCCTCTCCCACTCCTGCTGCTTGTGTTCCTTCTCTCGTTGTGTCTCTCTCTGTCAAATAAATAAATAAAATCTTTAAAAGACAAAATTTTTTTTAAAAAGAATATCTGGTGGAATCACACTCTTAAGGACAAGCACATGTTGAAGTAACTTGTTACTGAAAACCTTTGTTGCCTGTACACAGAGCATGACAATAGGAAGAAAAACCAGATTTTCAGTCATTTATATGATTCATCTCTGTTTTTATGGGCAACCCAGCATAGTTCACCTCATTAGCCATTACAGAGATTTTAATTCTTGAGTTAATCCCATGTTCATTCATCAGAATGAATATTAATATCTTTCTAATGTAATTTTTAATTAAATATAGCATCACCATTATAACACCCCAAAGATCTAAATAGAGTTTGAAAGAGAAGACAGACACTATCAACAATAAAAATCAGAAAATTCTGCTCACATTCTTTTCAAAAGGCTGATCACCTATGAAGTAATGAGAATAAATTGTGAGATAATGTAGGACAGATCTAATTAAGATAATGAGCTATGATTATGGACATGATTTTCCAGGGTTAAAGATCTTAACAAAAGGCAATATATGAATATATTTTAAATATCCTCTTTGGTCTACTTACTTATATTAGCAGTGTCTCTTAAAAAAGGAAAATATTCATCAAAAGTAATGACCCTGAGTCTGTTCCAAGTGCAGAGTTTTAACTATTTTGCCATTACTTATACATTTAATACTTTGACAAACTTTGTAAAAAATTTGCTTTGTATATTTGACTGAACAGTGCTTTTTTTTTTAAAATCATGACATTCAAGGGGAAAGAGACATTAAGATCAATGTTCTTTCTGTACTTTGAAAGCTGTATTATGAAGATGCTAGAACAGATTTAGATGGATATTTCTGGAAGGAACTAATTAACAGCAATGGTAGGCAAGAAAACCAAGAAACATGCATAAGTGAGCTTTCTATGAATGCCTGGGTGCCATCTTTGCTCCTGTCCAAAGATGGAACAACAACCACTTAACCTTTGGTTGATAATAGTTAAGCAGCAGACATAAATATTTCCTGAGAAGTGCAGAAATGCCATATGAGAGCCCTGGACGAGTCTGATGGCTTCATTACTTGGTAAAGATTCAGCCCTGCACTTCGAAACTTGACACTTCTACTGGTACCCACAAAAGCTGATGGGTAGAAGGAACCGTGATCCAGGGGGTACTAAGAGTTTTACCCACATCCTATGTCCAAAAATGATGGCTTTCAAAAGTAAAACTCAGAATCTAATCAGTGACGCTTGTCGCAAAGTGGATCCCTAGCCCAGAGTCACCCCCCAGAGGTATGCTATTCATGGTTGCTGTCATTTGCATCAAAGAGCACCACACCCTGGGTCTGTTTTAGACAATGGAGCAAGCAAGCTGAGCTCATTACTAGCAAAAAAAAAAAAATTGTAACTCTGGCACAGTGCTTGACTGCACTGCAGTGGGCTTCTGGGCATTAACTCCCCAACGTCAGGACCTTTCAGTGACAGCTTATGTGGCTACATCAAGGAGCACTGCACTGAAATCTCTCAAGAGCCTAAGGATCTCTGAAAAAAGACATAACAGAAGGATGGATGTCTGAAAGACATAAATGATGCATTTAAAAGCAAAGAAATTGTCAGTTCCCTTCTTAGATTTTTATCGAATCTTATTCTGCATTCCTTTTCTCTAGTATACATACTCTTCTTTCCCCTCCTTCTCTCTCTTTCTGTATAAATCTACACACACACACACACACACACACACACACACACACACACACACACACACCTGTGTGATACTGTGGAAAGAATATTGCTAATAAGCCAAAAGATTTGCATTTTCTGTACTGGCACCAACTCTTACTAGCTGTATAGGTCTGGGTAAGTCACTTAACTTCTCTGATCTTCCATTTCCTCAACTCTGACACTGGGAAAACAAAGTTATCTTGCAGGATTGATGTGAAAACTAAATGAGATCATGAAATTTAAGCACATTTAAAATTATAAACCTCTAGTCTACATATTCTTAAAACACAGTGCTTGTCAATATGTTCCCACCATGTTAGATAATTTGGGAAGCAAAGCCACTGGATGGGAAGCTTATAACCAGTGATTAATTGATGGCTTGAGAAAGTAAAATAATGATTTTCAGATTTGGCTTATTTCAAATGCAATCTTCAGGGCCTTACTTAGAGACCTGAAGACCTGGGGAAAGGTTTGAATGTAGGCAGTGCAACAAGAAGTCACAGGAACATCTTTCTGAGGCACTACATCCATCCAACACATTTGAATAATGTTACCCATTCTTTCCCTTTAACATCATGCTCATCCTATTAATTTTCTTTCCTCTCTCCTCTCAGGATCCAATAAGATAGATTAGAAAGAGTATTATGGACTTTGTAGGCAGAGAGATCTGGCTCTGTCATTTATCAAGTTATTCAACTCTCTAAGTCTCAGGTTTTTCATCTGTAAAACGGACTCACATATATGATGACATTTACTTTATGGGGCACCTGAGTGGTGCAGTCGGTTGGGCATCTGACTCTTGGTTTTAACTCAGGTGGTGATCTTGGAGCCCGGGGACTGAGCCACGCCTCAGGCTCAGCATGGAGTCTGCTTAAGACTCTGTCCCTCTCCCTCTGCCCCTCCCCACCCCCAAATGCATGCATTCTCTCTCTCTCTCAAATAAATAAATAAATATTTTTTAAAAAATTAAAAGCACTTAAGACATACATGTTAGGTTCCTTCAACTGTGCTCCAATTGTTGGAGATTGTTAGCAGTAGCACAAACAGGACCCCCTAGGGAAAAACTCTAAAGTGTTATAGCTGGGCTCTCCCACCTTCCCATCTGTGGACTTGCTCCTCCTGGAAGAAGGCATTTCTGTCACCATAAGCTCCTAATTCGG